>NC_058403.1:158750119-158779059 GCF_002201575.2 Neomonachus schauinslandi
GGGGTGACTGGGTGATAGACACTGGGGAGGGTATGTGCTCTGGTAAGTGCTGTGAATTGTGCAAGACTGTTGAATCTCAGATCTGTACCTCTGAAACAAATAATGCAATATATGTTAAGGAAAAAAAAAAAAGAAGAAGAAGAAGGTAGCGGGAGGGGAAGAATGAAGCGGGGGAAATCGGAGGGGGAGACGAACCATGAGAGACGATGGACTCTGAAAAACAAACAGGGTTCGAGAGGGGAGGGGGGTGGGAGGATGGGTTAGCCTGGTGGTGGGTATTGAGGAGGGCACATTCTGCATGGAGCACTGGGTGTTATGCACAAACAATGAATCATAGAACACTTCATCTAAAACTAATGATGTAATGTATGGGGATTAACATAAGAATAAAAAAAAATTAAAAAAAAAGAATACCCCACAGGTGGGAAAGGTGGGCAGGGCCTCATTTTACATTTTTGGCCTGGAGTGGGGCAGGCACTAGGCAATGGGAGCTACCGAGAGGTGCTGAGCAAGAAAGTGAGTTCAGGAGCAGATGGAAAATTGCAGTTGTGTAAAGGTGTACTTTAGGAGCTGAGCAGAGCCATTCTGTGACAGCCAATAATGTCGCTAATAAAACTCTGAAGGCCTCTGTTCAAACAGATGATTAAAATAGACGAAAGAGTAAACATGACCTTAATTAATGAATTTGCTAATGGCAGGTACCTGCTTCTGCGTATTAGAACGCATACCCTCAGCCTGGTCCTTTAGACAGCTACCCTGTCACATCTGTGACCATGTGACCCTCACCTGTCCCACCTGCCCTCAGCCTGGCTTCCAGCCGCACACCCCCCAGGGTGCCTGAAATGACTCAGTGCTCTGTGTTGTAACTTACACAGGATGCCCCCAGCTCTGAAGGTGAGGCTGACTGTGTCCCACTCTACAGAAGAGAAAGCAGAGACTGGAAATGGATGGGTAAGGGGCTTGCTGTGAGGTGTGGGGTGGGATCTGAACCCAGAGCCTCTGCCTTTCCCAGTCCACCATGCTAATTCATGACTTCAGAGTGGGTACCCCCTCAACCCCCAGCCAGGATGCTTGCTAAACCCAAGGGGACTCAGAACTCCTGCTCAGTCCAGTGCTGCATGGGGTGGGGGGTGGGGTGCACACAGGGGCTCAGGAAGGAAGAGGAGAGGAGGGGAGGGAGGAGGGCTCTGCTCTGTGGGATGCTCACCCATGCAGAGGGCACACGTGTGTGTGACCCCACAAATGTGTCATCTGTTTGTTATGACCTGGGGCCTTCCAAGCTGAGCACGAGGAATGCCCTGCACCTGCGGGGACCACAGAGTTCATGGGGTGCGCAGGTGGTTAGATGCCCTGGGGTAATGCCCTCACAGCCCATCCCATGACTGAGAGGACAGTATCCTCTTTAAGGCCCTCATTCTGGGCAATCACATCCTGGGATTGCCCAGGCTGCCAGGTTGGCCAATTCTGGCCTTAATGGGCAAATTGGTATCTAGGGGGCTGGTTTTTGTTTTAATTATACATTTACAACCCAATAGTCCAGCCCCTTGGCCGTTCTCTTATAGCCCTCTGCCTCAGGTTTTATTTCCCTCAGGGACCAGTTTCTGGGCCTTAAATTGAGTCCCATTATGGATATAAATACTGTCCCTTTCATGTGTCAACTTCAATATACAAGGCCACCCCAAACTCCCCCTCCTGCACCAGCGAGCAGGCGTTTTTTAATGCAGTTCTGTACAATTATGAGCTGAGGATTTAGAATAACAAGGCCAGGAGGGGCCTGTCTGACCAAGCAGGGTGGGTGGGTGGGCACTGACCATTCACCCAGGAATCCTCAGCTGGCAAAGTGTCAGGCAGCCGGGAGAGCTGCTGCCAAGGGTCGAGGGGGTTTAGAGTAAGTTGATTAAATGGATTAATCCAGCCGCCTCTGGGATGGCAGGCCCTGGAGCGAGGCTGTACGTTGTGAAAGACGGAGTGTCCCAGTGCCTGGACCCACCCCTTCTAGAAACCAGGGAGTGAGACATGGCTTTGAAATCAGAACACTGGCATTCAAAGCTGGCTCGAACATTTGGTTAGTTATCAAAAGCTAAATGAGCCTCAGTTTTCTTATCTGTAAAATGGGGCTCTTGAATGCTCTCGCCCTTAGGTGAGGGGATTAAGTGAGGTAACACCAGATAATATCAGGAGCTGTGGGAGCTGAGTGTGCCCAGGCATGCTGTCACCGCTGTTGTGATCCCTGTCTTCCCGAGCGGGGTCAGCACACTTTCTCCATAAAGTGAGTCTTCTACTCTGTCTCTGTCTCTGTCACAACTCCTCAGCTCTGCTGTTCTGGTGCAAAAAGCCAACACTGGCCATAGGGAGTCCACACTCTCAGGCTCTGCTTTCTGGGTGATGGGGGTCTAGGCACTCGGGACCTTCCATGTTTCACATGGGCGGGCATGAATCCCCTGAAGTCATCAGGCAGAGGGGCATGTGCCCTGGAATCCACATCTCCCAGCCCCAAAGCAGTGGGGCAACTGGTAAATCCTGTTCCTGGGGCCTTGCAGCTAAGACAGGAGCGAGGGGTACTCTGGTCCTTACTGAAACGACCTGGAAACCCAGTTGTGTGGAACAGGGAATTCACCCAGGTCACACAAGCTCAGTTCAGACTTCCTGGGGCATTGTGACTGGCTCCTCATCACTGTCATGGATGAGGGAAAGGCCTGAGGCAGGGGGCAGGAGGACCAGTTGGGTCCCACCGGCCTCGCTGGTCAAGGAGCAGCTTTGGGCGCCACATGGCACACGTGCTTTGCCTTTCTGCACATAAGAGAAGGTGCCTTTGGGAGGACTGGCTTCTGCTCTCTGATAGAGGGCCCACTGTGCACCAAGCACAGCAATCCTACAAGTCAGGTTTAGAAAGCCCGGCACAGAGAGGTTAGGGAAGCTTCCAGGTCACACGGCTGGTAGGGGCATGGCTGGGGTCTGCAGAATGCCTATGGAGGGATGTATAAGGGACTGGGAGAAAGGCAGGTAGGATGTGCAGCTTTGGAAGTCAGAAGCCATGGTATTCCTTGGGGACACTTCAGGGAGCCCCTGGTCCCGGGCCTGGCCACCTCCACCCGCCTCGGCTGCCTCTGTAGGGCCAGCTTTGAGGGCTGCATTCTCAGAGGGCCAGGGGCATGCTGTGGCTCTTGTCCCAGGTGAGGAAGTGAAGCTCCACAGGGCTACCACAAGGATCACAAACACAGATACCTCCAGGGGCTGGGCCTGGAGAGGCAGGAGGAGGCTTATGGAGCAGTGGGGACTGCGGAGGGCTGGGGACACAAGCTCTGTCCAGTGGGCAGCTCCAGCTCAGCTCCAGTAGAGAACTGAGGGAACATCCCTCTGGTTGGCTGGATCTTCTCAGATCAAACAGCAACAACAAAAAGCTCCACACACCTGGATTTTCATCTGAAATCTTCTAGTTTATACCTGTGAAAATTAATTTCTTAAAAAGCTAGATTTGGGTGCATCTGTTATTAGCTCTCTATTACAGATGAAGACACGAGAAAGGAGATGCTTGCCCAAGGTCACGGAGCAGGGGGCTCTGTTATAACCCAGGCCCCACGGCCTGTATCTTTAACTACTGGCTCTTTGCTACCTGAAAGGGTACAGGCCTGGAAGAGACTTTGAAAACAGTCTAATCCCCAGTGCCCCATCGGATGCCAAGTCATCCTCAGGAAATAAACCCTCGACACCTACTTGCACACCCCCAGACACAGGGAGTGCACTGATGCTCTGGAAGCTGGCTTGGCCTCTCTGTGAATTGGCCCGGGATAGCCCAGGAGAGGTGTGGGGCAGCCACAGGTCTCCCTGAGGCTCCCTGTCCCTGGCTGAGAAGCTCCAGTCCCCTGGGCTGCCCTTGGCAGGGGACCTGATAGAGATGACAGCCATGCAGTCAGGTACGAAGTGGAGATGAGATGGTGGGCACAATGCACTTTACATGCAGACATTCAGGTACTCATTCAACAAACATTGATTGCAATGTGGCCAGCCTGGGTATAGGCCTGGGTGTCCAGCTATGTATACACCACAGCCCCTTGAGCTGCTGGCCTCATGGGAAAGCACTGCTCAGAGAAAACCATCCCCCAAGCTCCCACAACAGCCCACACAAACAACCATATCGTGGTTGAGGGTCACAGTGAAGGGCAAATAGAGGCACAGGACACCCAGAGCAAGGACTGACCAAGAACTGGGATGCTGGAGCCAGACAGCCTGGACTCTGTGATCTGGGGCAGTGACCTCACCACCCCATGCCTCACTTTCCTCATCTGCAGAAAGGGGTACCTACTTGTACCTACCTCCTAGAGCTTTCATAAGGATTAAGTGAGTTCATTTATTTAAAACACTTGGGACAGTGTCTGGCAGTGGATTGGGCTCCAGCTCACCTCAACAACAGCCCTGTAAGGAAGGTTTTGCTGTCCCCATTCTAAAGATGAGAAAAGCAAGGCTGAGAAGGGTTATGAGACCCAGTGCACGCTCACCTCCTCTTCATGCTGCACCCGAATGTGCACTTTCTGTCCAGCTCACCTGTGTTCTCTGTCCCCACTGCAACCACCCAGCAAAGTAGGCATGCAGAATTTTTGAACAAGTTAGCGTGTGAATGAACACTCAAACCCTGTCCCCGTCTTGGGCTCTCAGAGCGTGGACTGGATGGGATATTGAGCTCCCCCAGACTGTCCAGGAAGCACAGAGCGTGAGCATGCCCTCACTTACACCCCACATGGCATACGCTGTGGGGACTTGGGGGTGGGCAGCGAGGACACTGGAATAATTCCTGGGGGAGGGAGATGCTGGTGGGCAAGGCACAGAGGCCCCTGAAGATGATGCACGTGTAGCCGAGTTTCTAGCAACCAAGAAGTGGGGAATGAGGATGCCCAGAAGGGGCAGAGGACAGAGCCCAGCCCGAGCACTGCCCCTGTCGGCTCTGAGTGGTGGGGAGAATCAGCATAAGCCCTGCCCCCACTGCATCCCCTGCTCAACCCGCCGAGGGGAGAGGAGAGAAGAGGGCTAGTCCAGCTGCTGCCACAGTGCTCCCGGCCTGTGGGCACTGCTTCAAGGGTCCTGTACATATTGGCACATTTAATCTTCCCTGAAGCCTCGTGAAGTAGCTGCTGATTTCAGCCCCGCGTAGACAGGAGGACTCGCTCAAGGACAGAGCAAGGATTCAAACCCAGCCTGGCACCCAGGAAATGTCCCTATCCTCACTTTTATGGCTGCCTGGCTGTTGCGCAGGGAAGACTCCCAGTGCTGATACCTGGCACCTCTCCGAGGGACACAGACATGTGTCATGACGGCTCCTGGGAAAGTGGAGAGGGTGGGCCTGGGCATTGGGTCTGCAGCAGACACCAGCTCTGGGGGCCACGGTCCCAAGGTCAGCAGTAAGGGCAAACAGCAGCAGACGCTCAGCCCAATGCTCCAGCTCCGGGAGCTCATGTTGTGCAGTGTCCCGTGAGGTGGCCGTGGCCAGACCATCTGCGGTGACACAAGGGACTTGCCCAAGGTCAGGCAAACTTAGAGGGCTTAGAACCTTGGTCTGCCAGTGTATGAAGCTGTCCCCCAAAGAGCAGACCATCCTCAGGCATGACGATCAGGTGAGCTAAGTATAGACTGGGTGCGTGTGTCAGGGTATAGGTGGGGGGCAGTGGACAGGCAGGGTCAGCAACAAATGCCACAGAAGAGCAGCGTCCTGAAGGCTGGTGGGGAGAGGAAAGGTATTCTCGCTGGAGGACCCAGCTTGTGCGAAGGCCGGGAGGTGGGATACCGTGTGGGAAACAGGGCTCGTGTGTTTATGCAGGAGCATCAGGATGTGACAGAAGGTGTCACTGGGAGCCCCTGCCCCCACCTGTGGAAGCCCCTGGACTCCCACCTTCTCCTGGCTCGACCCAGGTCCTGGCAGCTCTGCCCCCATCTATCTGTCTCCTGCTGCCCGGAGGCCCAGCCCCTAGCTTTCTCCGCAACATCCTGCACTTCCATATTGTCCTGCCTTGGCTCAGACACAACAGATGGATTCCCGCCCTTGAAGTGATAATTAAGCTTCTCATTACCCAGAGGTACCATCATGACATGTCCTCAAAGTTTAAAATAAATTAAAATTGAAAAAAAAGTAACCCAGACTTTGGAAGGTCTAAATGAGCATGGGAATAAGGGCAGGTCCCTTAGTTCCTATTAATGATGGAGCCCTCCTGGTCCTAGAGGGAGGGAGGAGGTGAACTTGACCCACACGTGGCCTGTGTCTATTCAGTGTTTTATCTGTCCTCACATTTTTCTGAGCCCCCTTCTGCATCTGGCCCAGAGCCCTTACAGAGCTCACAGGCTGGAGAGGACTCAGAGGGTGATCACAGCCCTGGGTGGGTGGAGGGGGTCTCAGTGAGGCCAGAGGCGGCTGTGGGAGGGGGTGGGAATCAAGAAGGGCTTCAAGGAGGAGGTGACATCTGCACTGGGTCTCCAAGGATGAGCCATCATCTAGCCATGGTGAATGAACAGGAATACAAGACGAATGAATAAGTAAATGAGTGAATGAATGAATGGGTATTCACTTGACAGAGCAAGGAGGGACGGCCAGCCCAGGCCAGGCTGAAAACACAGGGCACCCAGAGTCAGGAGGGGCCGTGGTGTGATAACTGCCTCCCCATCTTATGGCCTTCTCACTGCCACGATAGACTGAGTTGGCTGCTTGGGAGTCCTTATCTGTCCTCTGCTCTGGGACACTGCCCCTGGGTGGCCTCAGTGTCCCCACGTGTACTTGTACCCACCTCCTGGGGGTTTGTGAAGAGGGGACGGTTGGTGTGCTGCCCAAGGCTGAAGAGGGTGGAAGAGGATGGTGGAGAGCCCCACAGTGGTGGGATCATGGGGTGAAAGGCATCGGAGGGGTGCAGTGGAGAAAGGCCCCGCCTCCAGCTTGAGGCTCCAGCTGGTGGTGGCTTTCCTCACCAAGAGGGACTTCCTGGACAGGAGGCAGTCACAGTCACCCAGATAGGCAAAGCTGGACACAGGGGGACAAATGTGGCACAGAGCATCAGGGTCAGAGCTCCTGACCCAGAGGAGATGGTGTGGGGCAGAATGGAAGGGCCTTGAGGACATTGGGGACATTCACTCACTGGGGTTGTCAAGGTAGAGATCCTCATGTTTATTTCACAGCTTCCTGATGCCCAACACAGCTGGGCCCAGGGAAGCCACTCAGTAAACATGTGCTAACTTGATGCAAATGCACACATTTTCACTTTAAACTACTGGAAGAGAACTTGCTCAGTTCAACAGATTGATAACCCAGACTCAGGTTAATTAGCTAGAAAGGTGAAACCAAGGATTACCAAATGAACACAATATAGATTCACAACAAAACTAAGAATCCACACTAATAATTAAGACTCTCACACAGGCAGCCCACTTTGGCCTCAGGGCCTTTGCACTTGCTGTCCTCTCAACCTGGAACACTGCCCAGTGCATCGCTTGCTTCCTAAACACCTTCAGGAATTTGCTCAAACATTCTTCCTGACTTTATTTTTCTCCACTGTGCACCACCACCTGGCTTTGTGTATATTTTACTTCTTTTTTTTATCCATCTCTCCCACTAGGCTGTCAGCTACATGAGAATAGAGACCTCTGCCGGCCTCAGTCACTGTTGTGCCCCAGTGTCTGGAACCAGACTGGCACATTAGGGCCTCAGCGAATGTGCCTTAGGTGAATGCATGTTGTAGATTACAAACAAGAATGTTCTAGGGAGTGATAAGAGTTGTTTATTCGCTATTTATTGAGCCCCTACTATGTGCCCAACACTGACCTAGGCTGTAGGCACAGCAAAGAGTAAGACAAAAAACAAAAAAAAACAAAAACAAAAAACCCACAAAAAACCAACAGCTCTGCTGCTCCTGCAGCATCGTCACTGTGGAGGGGAGACAGTGAGCACAGCTTATGAGATGGGGTACATGCTACAGAGGAAACAGGGGGACTCAGAAAGCTCAGGAGTGCCAGGGTGTGGCTGGAGCCAGCGCTGGGCTGGGGCGACAGTGGCCGGAGAGGAGATTGCACAGGACCTTGTGCCCGCTGTGGGGACTCCCCCTCCAGACGGAGGAGCCATGGCTGGGCGCGGAGCAGGGGCGGGGCCCCGAACACCCCGCACGGATGAAGTGGGTAATGGCTAGGGGCATAGCATCTACAGTGGCATCCTCCCCGCCCCCCCAAGCCTCCCTGGTTGTGTAGGCAGAAAAGGCCCCTCTGAGGAGGTGACAGGTGAGCCGAGGAAGCCCTGCACGCATATGCCTGACATACCTTGCTCTGTGTCATCTGACTTGGCCTCTCTCGCTTGTCACCACCTCCTTCCGCCCCCAGGAAGAATCCTCCTTCTAGGGGCCCCCTCTCTAAATACAAACTAACCAATCCAGAGCATGCACCCCACCACCTCCTTTCTCTGTCAGGCCCTCCTACTTCGGGCCACTATCCACCAGCTGTAATCACCCCAGGGCCTGATGCCAGGCAACTCGGGACGGCCCCCATGCCCCAGAATCCTGAAACTGTCCCCACCGCGTAGCCAATCCGAAGTCTGCCATCCTGCCTTTGCCTGTTCCTTCCCGCAGGAACCACAGTAAAATCTCCTGCCTTAGTCGTCCCTCCTCCTGGGGCTTCTCCATGTGGCCCTGCGGGGTGGGTGTGCCCCTCCTCCTGGGGACTGTAACGCTCTTCTGAATGGCATCATGTCCTGATCTGTAGGCCTTTAGTGAATCTCACATGTTCTCTTAATGCACTTTATTTTAAACCAGCCCTATGAGGCTGTTTGCAAACACTTCAGAGTAAACAGATGAGCTATATACGTTGTTACAACATCTTCAACAAAGTTAGTATGACTAGAATTCCTTTTCCCCATAAAATGGCAGCCTCCATAAGAGTGGAGGGCGTGTAAGAAATTACACTGACCAGACCAGGCACCTGGGAAATCCTCAATATCCGTCTCCCTAAACTGAGAGCTCAGGCCGAGTCCCAGTCTCTAACTTCCTACTGTGCGTGGAATTTGGTTGGTTTCTCAAATTCAGCTTTTAAACTTGTCAGCTTAGCAGGGAACTTGTCAGTTCCGCGCTCATCTTTCTAGCAATAATGAAGTTACACCATGCGTGAGACGGCCTGTTCCCTGAGTTATTTAATTAGAATCTGCAGATATTAGCAGGGAAAGAGTTAGCACAGCATATTTCAAAACAAGCTACGTCTCTGGGAGAGTGTGGGGATGCACGAGTGTGGGAGGAAAGAACAAGATGAAGTCCCTGGAAGATATTAGCTTGACTCTTTTCATTGGGAGCATCGATCTTCATGCATTTCCAGAGACGCGCCTAGAGAGGGCAGGGTGCTGGAGCGGAGCTTAGCTGTCATCCCATGGGAAGAAGGGCGGAAAATTTCAGACAGCTGTGGTTCTGGGAGCAGCCTGACGCAAGGGAACCACACAGAAAAGTCCCCTCCAAGACTGCTGTCCTGCTTAGGATCAGGTTCAGCTGCTGTAACAAAGGCTCCCCCCCCATCCCATGCGAGCGGTGAATGGAAGCTTGCATCTCTCTCCTGCTTGGTCTAGAGGCGGATAGTCCAGGGCCACTCTGCTCCAGGAAGCTCCTCTCCCTGATGCTCCGTCATCCCATACGAGTTGCCCTTGTCCACGTGGGTCAGGATGGAGTGCAGGTTCCCAGCAGCAGGACAGGGGGAGAAACAGAAAGGGCCTGATTCTCTCTGCTAGAAAACATCCCAGAAGTACAAATCACTTCCCGTCCCATCCTGGAGAGACAGCCTGGTAGCACAACCAGCCTAGCTGCAGAGGAGGCTGGGAACTCTGTAGTCTTTGGCCGCTACATGCTCAGTTCAAAGTCGGGTGTCTCATTGCCTGGAGTAGTGGACAGTGTCACTGGGAGCCCCATGACTTGTCTGCCACCTCCCTTTTAACGTTCTCTCCCACCCCTGACCACTCCCTATCCTGAGTTCATGTTTTATGAGAGATCATCCATCAGACAAACTGCATTAAGTAGTTCGTAATTCAGGAACAAACTGAAAACCCACCATTGGGTGTCAAAACACTGGTGGGACCCCACTGCTGTCTCTGAGGCTCCCCACCCAGAGCCCACTGTGCATACGCAGCCAGGGATATCTTGCTCAGTGAAAGATGGGTCACGTGGTTCCCTGCTCACGGTTCACCCACTCTTTAGACCATGAAGGCCCTCCCGGAGGAACCTGTTGGACTGAGACCAGAGGCAGCCAGTGGCCCAGCAGCCAAGGCCCTGAGCTCACCGGAGGGGAGTCTCACTGGTGGAATGTCCTGTCCTCAGAGTGGACCGCTTTCTAAGCCTCAAGCTGGGAGACATTTAAGTTTGGGGATGCAGAGCAAAATGCACCAGTGGGGGTGGTCCTGGAAATAAGGGGTGCTGGTCCAAACCCCCACTCCCAGCCTGCCTCCCCCCCTGCCTCTGTCCTGTATGTGCATAGCCTCCTTCCTTCTGGAAGGCCTCCTCCCATTTCCTGTGGGTGGGGTCCCTCCTGGATGGGGAAAGTAGAAAAGCCAGACTCCTGCATTCTAGCAGGACACTCAGATGCCAGGTTCAGTGACCCTGAAGCCACTTTGGGGGCCCAGCCCCACACCAGTTCCGACTCCGCACACAGGCTAGTTCACGGGACGTTGTTACCCTGTTATGAATTCTTGGTCATAATTAACACAGGACCAAATGTTCCCCTCAATCCCCCTGAAAATGTTGGGCAACGTTAGTGTAGGAAGGTAACAGACAATCTCTGCATTTCCGCCCTGCAATACTCCTGTGATAATTCTCTTGTCATTTTTCTATTGAGTTGTTCTGATTAACTCCCAAGTACTGTCTCACTGCACGCCTCTCAAAATGGAGCGTGCGCAGCCCCAATTCTGTGCGGGGAGGATGCAAAATGGGGTACCTGTGATACATCTTTCTGGAGCATCAAGTTTATGACATGATTTGGAAGAACTATCCCCGCTCTCCCCCAAACCCAGAAGGTAAGAGAAGAGGAGAGGAGGGGAGAAATGCCTCAGGAAAAACAGTCCGGTCTCTGAAGCTTCACCCAGGTGCGGACGGAGGGACACATCCACAGCTAGGGTGACCTCTCCTCTTGTCGGCTGGAGACGTGGGATACCCTCTTGATTTGAATGCCGTGCAGAGAACTTGGTGGCACTGTGCACGCTTCCCCTGTCCTGGGACCACGTGCCCTTGCCCGCGCGTCCCTGCACACCCAGCCTGCACTCCTTGCATCGCTCCCCTTGGTGGCTGTTCCGGCTCAGCCCCTGGCCGATCCCCTGTACCTCTCGACGCCAGGCTTCCTGTAGCTTGGCCTCCTGCCGTCCATTCTAAAGGCTGGGATCGTGGCTCACTTGCTCCACGGTCTTCCATTTGGTCCCTGCCTGGCCGTGGGAGAGAAAAGTGGCTTGACTTTTATTTCTGTGACACTGGTTCTTAGGTCTAAAACAAGAGGCCTTAGAATCAAGTCGAAGAATCTTCCCACTGCCCCCTGCCGGCCCTGGCTGTGGCCAGATGGGGGTGCTGGGGTCATTTCACCGGGCTGCCAGGTGACCTCGGCAGTGGTGGAGTCTCTTTCCGAGGACACTCCCTGGGTCCAGTTGGTTCCCTCGTGGGCTTCACTACTGCTGCTGGTGCTGGGGGTGGAGGAGAACCCAGGGCTCTGCTGGGGGGCTGGGCTGGGGCGGTGGTCCTGGATTCTAGGCTGGGTAGGACACTTTCAGGCACTTTGTCCTTCTGCTTTGTCTCCTGGTCCCCTTCAGCCACTGTGTTTCTTCACTGAAGAACCAGACAGGTACACAGGGCTCGCCGGCAGTATTTTTTACTGCCTCTGAGACCTGCTGAACCTCTTGGGTTGGGGAAGGACCGTGGCTGTTGGGGTCAGCAGAAGCAGAGGGCCTTACCATGAGGGTGTGGCCCTCTGCCTTACATTTCTTAGAGCTCACAGTCAGGGGGGTGGCCATCCTGTGGTCATACCTCCAGCCTGGTAAGGACTGGATCTGGTCCCACCCATAGCCCATGTTCGTTGTCACCCGAGTCACCCTGGGGTCTCTGTCATCCCACAGTGGCTCCCTGTAAGGCCTGAGTTGCTCTCCCTGACCCATATTTACTCATAGGTCCCTCGTAATGTCTTTTAACCTTCCTCTCTTGCTGGGGTCGATGGTCATCAATTTTCTCAAGCGGTTTTCACATCTGAGGGACATAAATACCAGAATGTAGCCTTCCCTGCTTAGTTATTTGTCGTTGTGGCTCCCAGAAGTCTTCCCCCACAAAAGGCTGGCATCCAGTGACCAAACAATAGAAAACCACCCCCAGGCTCCACACATCCACGGGAGGGCCATCATGTTTTCGGCGCAGGATGCGTCTTGGGGCAGCAAAAGGGGGGCTACCCCAGAAAATGTTGAGTTTGTAGCCAGCAAACTCGATGCTGAGGCCAAATTCAGTGAATTTTATATTCAGCTTACCGACAAAAAGCATATTCTCTGGCTTCAGATCTCTGGCGACAATACCTTTTTGGTGGCTGTACCGACCACCTGACGACAGCCGACACAGTTTGCCTGGAGGCCCTTCTCGGTCACTCGGCCATGGTGCACTAAAGAGTCACATGGGTCTCCCCTGCTTACATATTCTCAAACGAGGAATAAGGTTTTCTCAGTGTGGATCACCTCACATGACTTTACAATATTCGGGGAGTTCAAGGCCTTCATATTTTGGGCTTCACAAAAAAGTCCCTGGAGGCCGGTAGCATTCTGCTGGGTGATCTCGATGACCTTCACAGTCACCTTTGCCCTGGTCGGGATGTGCTGGGCCAACTTCATGGTGGTGAAGCTGCCCTCACTGATGGTCTTGAGGAGCTCATACGCAAGACAGGTCTCCTCCTCAGCAGAAATGGCCCCGAGGCCCTGAAGCAGGGCGACAGGCTAACTACACTGACAATACTAAATAGCAATGCTAACTATGCTTACTAACTATGATAACTAACAATACTAACTATGCTAACTAACAATACGGACTGTACAAAATGTGCTAATACGAACAATGTCAACTATGCTCACTATGCTAATAATACTAACTATACTATGCTTACTATCTATACCAACAATATGAACGATACTAACTGTATTAATACCCTCATACTAAATAAAGACAAAAAAGGGGGGAAAAAAACAAAAAAAATGAAAAGTGAGAAAAGAATGAAGAAAAATTGAGAAAAAGAAAAAATTGAGAGGAAAAAATAAGAAAAAGGAAAATAAAGAAAATTGAGAAGAGTAGAGAAAAAAAGAAAGAAGAAAATGGAAAAAAGTAGGAAACAAGTCGGTCAGGTCACCCAAGTTTCCTGGGCTATAAAGACCACAAACCCGGGCGCCTGGGTGGCTCAGTTGGTTAAGCGACTGCCTTCGGCTCAGGTCATGATCCCAGGGTCCTGGGATCGAGTCCCACATTGGGCTCCCGGCTCAGCAGGAAGCCTGCTTCTCCCTCTCCCACTCCCCCTGCTTGTGTTCCTGCTCTCGCTGTCTCTGTCTCTGTCAAATAAATAAATAAAATCTTTAAAAAAAAAAAAAAAAAAGACCACAAACCCAGGCCGAGTCAGGCACCAATCATGGCTAGAGATAAAACCATAGTGGTTTCCTTACTTTTTGTTCCCAAGATCCCTTTACTAAATAAATAAATAAATAAATAAATAAATAAATAAATAAATAAATAAATAAATAAATAAATAAAATTTAAAAAGGACCCCAAAGAGATTTGTGTTGGGTTTTTCAAGATTGATATTTACTTATTAGAAATCAAAATCTATAGGATACTTCCATGGCCTTTTCATTTCTAGTTTGAAAAAAACCCCCATAATTTTGGCTTTTAAAGACCTCACCATGTCTACACTTAAAATACTCAATTCCTTTGGCTTAAACTCTGGTCTCAAAATGATGCTACCACTTAACAGACATCACAATACTATAGGAAAATGTTCTGTTGCATAAAACGCAATAAGGGTCATTATTAACATCTGTGAAGCTCGGAGGAAGATTGCTTTCATCATATTTTCACCAATAAGGTCGTGAACAAATTTCTCATCAGAAACCTTGGAGGTCAGAAGGCTTGGGTTGAAGCGTTCAAAGTGTTGAAGGGAAAAAGCTGTCAACCAAGAATCCTACATTTGGCAAAACTGTCCTTCAAAAATGGGGAAGGAATTAAGACTTTCCCAGATAAACTGAAGCAAAGAGACTTGCCCTGACTACTGGACCAGGCCTGTGGTGGAGGGAGTGCTTCAGGTTGAAATGAAAGGGCACTGGGCAATAACTTGAAGGCTTATGGAGAAATAAACTCTGGTAGAAGTAAATACACAGGGAATTACAAAAATTAGTACTGTTATGACTTTGGTTTGTAGCTCTACTTCTTGTTCTCTATGTTAAGAGACTGATATATAGATATCGATATCGATATAGACATTGATATATATATATAGTTAAATATATAACTTTGGTTTATAGCTCTACTTCTTGTTCTCTACATTAAGAGACTGATATGTATATATATATTAAATATATATATATATTTAAGACAGCATGTGAGCAGGGGGAGGGGCAGAGTGAGAGGGAGAGAGAATGACAAGCAGCCTCTATGCTCAGCGCAGAGCCTGACATGGGGCTTGATCTCATAACCCTGAGATCATGACCTGAGCTGAAATCAAAAGCCGGATGCTCAATGAACTGAGCCTCCCACATGCCCCGAGACTAATATATTTAAAAAAAAACCTAATTATTAGTCTATGCTTTTGGACACACAATGCATAAAGATGTAATTCTGACATGGGGGTAACTGAAAGAGGGTGGGGTCAGGACTGTAGAGGAACTGAGTTTTCATGTTATTGAGGTTAAGCTGGTATAAACTGACATGACAGTGTTGTAAATTTAGGATGGTAAATGTAATACCATGGCAATGGCACATACACAAAAGGAAATGAGAAGGAAAGATGAAATGTTTCACTACACAAAAAAATCAACTAAATGTAAAAGAAGACAGTCATGCAGAAAATGGGAGACAAAAAGCAAATAGAAAGCCAAGAGCAAAAGGACAGAGGTAAGTCCTTCCTTATCAGTAATTACTTTAAATGTAAATAGATTCAACAGATTAGCAGAATGGATAAAAACACATGATCCAACTATCTGCTGTCTACACCCTTGAGAGCCAAAGACACAAAAAGTTGAACATGAAAGAGTGGAAAAAGATAATCCATGCAAATCATCACCAAAAGAGTAGGATGGCGGTATGTTAATTAAGAGGTCCAACACAGCAAGAAGATAAAATGATAAACATTTACACACCTAATGAGAGACCATCAAAATATATGAAGAAAAAATTGACAGAACTGAAGGGAAAAACAGTTCTAAAATAATTTTTGGAGCTTTCAATACCCCACTCTGAGTAATGGACAGAACAACCAGACAGAAGATAAGTAAGGACACAGTGGACTTGAACAACACGATAACCCAACCGGATTTAACAGATAGGCACAGGACTGCCCCCAGTAACAGCAAACGCGTCCTTCTCAAGTGCACACAGGACCTTCTCCGGGACAGACCTCGCATTAGGTCACAAGTTAAGTCTCAGTATCCTTTATAAGACAGATGTCATACAAAGTATCTTTTCCAACCACAGTATGATGAAGTCAGAAATCAGTAACAGAAGGGAAAGTGGAAAATTCAAAAATTTGTGACAACTAAAAACATATTCTTAAAGAACCAATCTGTCAAAGAAGAAATCACAAGCGAATTAGAAAATACTTAGAAATGAAGGAAAATGAAACACAGCAAAACTCACAGAAAACAACAAAGCAGTGCTACAGGGGACATTTATAGCTATAAACACTTATATTAAAAATCAAGACGGGGCGCCTGGGTGGCTCAGTCGGTTAAACATCTGCCTTTGGCTCAGGTCCTGGGATTGAGCCCCGTGTCCGGCTCCATGCTCAGCAGGGGAGCCTGCTTCTCCCTCTCCCTCTGCCCTCCCCTACTTGTGCTCTCTCTCTCAAATAAATCAATAAAATCTTTAAAAAAGATCAGGACAGAGGGGTGCCTGGGTGGCTTAGTCGGTTAAGCGAAGGACTTTTGATTTCGGCTCAGGTTATGATCTCAGGGTCTTGAGATCGAGCCCTGCGCTGGGCCCTGCGCTGAGCTTGGAGCCTGCTTAAGATTCTCTCTCTCCCCCTGTCCCCTCCCTCTCTAAAAAATAAAATCAAGAAGACATCAACATTGTAACTATGCAACTTAAGAAACTAGACAAAGCCAAAGCTAGTAAAAGGAAGGAAATAATAAAGATTAGAGCAGAGATAAATGAAACAGAGAATAGAAAAATGAAAGAGAAATTAAAAAACCCAGAAGTTGGTTCTTTGAAAAGATCAACAAAACTGACAACCTGCTATCTGAACAGACTGTGGGAAAAACAGGGAAGGCTGCAAGACTGCATCACCACTGACTCGTACAGACACAGAAAGGATCAGAGTGCTATCAACAAGTATATTCTAACAACCTGGAGAACCCAGACAAAATGGACAAGTTTCTAGAAATATAAAACCTACCAAGACTAAATCACGAAAAAATAGAAAATCGGAATTGATTCCAGAATGAATAAGGATGAGTCAGTAATCAAAAACCTCTTGACAAAAACTGTCCTGGCCCTGACAGCTTCACTGGTAAATTCTACCAAACACTGAAAGAATTAACACCAATCTTCTCAAACTCTTCCAAAAAAATTCAGGAGAAAGAACACTACCTAACTAATTCTATCAGGCTGGTGTTATTTTGACACCCCCCCCCCCCCCCCCCCGCCCCAGATATCTCTGGCCCACTTCCAGACAGTCACCAGAGGATTTTTCTAAAACATCCAGCCAGGGGCGCCTGGGTGGCTCAATCAGTTAAGCGTCTACCTTCGGCTCAGGTCATGATCCCAGGGTCCTGGGATGGAGCCTTGCATCGGGCTCCCTGCTCAGCGGGGAGTCTGCTTCTCCCTCTCCCCCTGCCTGCCGCTCTGCCTACTTGTGAACTCTCTGTCAAATAAATAAATAAAATCTTTTTAAAAAATAGAACATCCAGCCAGGTGAGTTCTTCGCTCAGTGACTCGAATCTGGTTCCCATGAAATCTTCCTCTTTCCTGTGTAAAGATAGGACGAGTAGTGCCTCCAGAATCAGGCTGAATACATATGGACCCCTTCCAAGAGCCTCAGTCCACAACTGCAAAATTGGCCAATCATCTTTTGCAACTCTGCTTGGCCACAATATTCATTAGACTCCTGAGAAAAAATGACCAATTAATGGATCCATAAATTATAATACCATCTTGCAATTAGATATATTTTATAAAAGGGAGATATTTGGAAATTGGGCCTTTAAGATTTTGTCTGCATCTTGTTTGTGTATTTGTAGGTGTGTCCATATATGTTGTAAATGTGAGATATTTTCTCTACCTCCAGGCAGTATTGTTAAAATTAACTGGTGAAGTGCTCTATTTAGTTGGTTTAAAGGCAAGTGCTTGTAAGGATTGGGCATTCTACAACTCAGAAAGATAGAAACTAACCCAAATTGTTTCTCAGGTTCATGTGATCTTGGAAAATATATGCTATTAAAGCTAACTTAAGGTTGTTTGTTTCATTAAAATGGATATGCCTTTAGAATTGCCAACATTAAGTATAAAAGTTTTATTCTGCCTGTGTTTATTGAAAGTCAAGCAAGTTCGTATTATCTCCATTGCAAAATTCATCAGAAAAGAAAAAAGAGCTGTGTAATGCCTATGAAGCTTTCTGGGCAATCGAAGAACAAATACACAGATGTAAATAATTTTAATAAATGTAATCAAGACCACTGGGAAAAATAAGGGAAACAATTCTGTATGCAAGGAAAGTTAGACTGGAAAGAGGGAAAACCTAGGGCAAACTCTGAATGAATGTAAAAAGGAAAGTTGTAGGTTTGTGAGAAGGGAATCTCTAGGAAGGAATTTTATGCAAGGTCAGGACTGAGATTATGGAGATTAGCATGTAGAAAGAGTTTATCAGGGAGTATTCACCTGGGGAAGCGAAGGGAGAGCAAGAGACCAAGATGGGGCAGAAGTTGAGCGGTAATTCAACACCAACAGAAGCCGTAGGTGACTCTGAGGAGTTCCAAAAGTTGGACTGCCCTTCAGAGCCATCATAAATAAGGTCAAAGGGGTTGGATCTTCATAATGGTCTTTGGATGTAACCATCTGGGAAGGGGGCATGCCCTTGGCAAGGCAGCTGTCTGCAGTCAAGGCCATCCCTGATGGCGTCTGAGAGTTGAGGACTGCTGGCAGCATTCCTACAGCGGGGAGACCTTTGCTCCTGCTGGAGATGTTGGTCAGCACGTCCCAACACCCATCATAAGAACTTAGATCCATGCGGTGCCCTGGATGTCCTTGTCAAAATCAGTCTATGTCAACGTGGGGGATGACACAGAGGAAAAAGGAAGGACTGCATAAATTTTTAAAAATTCATCTTGTTGCAATGCATGAGTTTTAATAGCAGAGGTACACCGGTGGAAGACCGGAATTTGGGTTTTCTCTCTGTTAATATGACAGGGCCTTCTTAGATTATTGGTCTGTATTATAAACAAAGGTTTTTCTTTATCTTTAATCTGCCTAGAAAAACAAAGTTTGCCATGTCTTGGATCCGTGAGATCTTTGATTACTTAGGAAAGTTGAGTCTTCTCAATAATAAGAGAGCTAAGGTTTGTTAACAACTCCATAACCCTCTGCATTTACCTTGAGAATCTCTTCTTGCCCCCTTGGCTGAGTCAAGAACCATGTTTTGTAATGATCTGTAATCCTATTTAGGCATGTGCTTTAAAATCTTCTGATATTTGGCAACCTTCCAGAAATTCAACTTCTAAATGAAGTCTTTCTGACTAATTAGGCTTGTTCATTTGGTGTGTCCAATCACGTGGGAAGCATTGTTAAACAAGGAACGATAAACCTTCTTAGGCCAAATTGTACAGGTGAGTGCTGTAGCTGTTCTAGAAATTTTATAAAATTCCGAAGGCTTTGATATGTCCTGGTATAATGTCAACACTTGTAATTCTAATTACTGAAGAACTGTTGTCACAGAATTTCTTTGTCAACTGCATTGTATCGACAAATACAGGTCTCTGATCCCTTTAAGATTGTAAAGCTCCACTGAGTTAAGAATTTCCAGAACTAATGGGGAAACTGCATTCAAACAGACTCTTCTTTGAAACACTGCTGGTTCTCTAATGTTTGCTCTTCTGGATTTAAGTCGGCCTATGACTTACAGAAATTTGGTAAGAAATTTCTTTGTAAACAGATATGAAACATTTATCTCTTTCTCTCTACTTGATACCACCAGAATTCGGAAACTCTCAGTGAGTATTTTTATATTTTCATGGCGATGTATTTATTTGCATAAGGTCAAAGAATCTGTTCTCCTTGTAACAGGACACAGTTGGAAACACTAGTCATGTTCCCAAAGCTTTGGCTGTAATGTCATATTTGAGAGAGATATGCACAGACTCAGATATGACCAGACAGCTTTAAGGAGCTAACGTTGGCTTTATGGAGCCAATGAAGCCCCTTGGAAAAATCGCCTGGTACCTTGCTTACAAAGTTTCCAGCAGCTTTACCAGGTGAATAAGAAAGGTCACTTCCTGGAAGGTGCAGGAACCTCAGGATATTTTGGGGGCCTTGAGAAGAGAGAAATCCACCCAAATTTACAGGTATTACAGGCAAAATCTGATGGCAAGTATTTGGCTTGGTTTCTTGGCCTCTAGAGGTGGTTGAAAGTTCAATCTGACATTCCTTATGAAAAGTTCCAGCAGGGGCACCTGGCTGGCTCAGTCAGTAGAACATGTGACTCTAGATCTCAGGGTCATGACTTAGAGCCCCATATTGGGTGTAGAACTTACTGAAATAAGTAAATTTTTAAAACAGAAAGAGTGTTAAAAAAAAAAAAGTTCCAGCAAAGCAGATTAAAAACAAAAACAAAAACCTATATGCCAATCACCATTGTTTCTACACCTATGTAAACAGGCCAACTTTATTAAAATTGGACTCATTTTACAAAGGAATTAGGCTTAATTTGGCTATCTTTGGTAGAAATGAGGGTGATTTTAGAGAGGGAAATTGTTTCAGTAACACACTTTGTAAATGTTGGATTCTAGTTCTGATGAACTGTCTTTGAGTGTTGGTTGGTTGCCTAAATAACTGGGCTGGGTTCTGAATTCTGGTTTCCTTGAATAGCTAACTATGACTCTCCAAACTAAGGTTTCCAGTCTTCTTCCGCTGTCTTGACTTGAATCACTGAGAACTAAAACTGCTCTTTTTTCCTGAAACCCTACAAACTGAAGCTAGACAACCCGAGGTAAACTTCAGAGGAAAGTTGCCACAATGGCCCATGTGGAGACCATCTTCATGCCTGTGTTTTAGGGGCCACTCAGAAAGATCCCAGAGACACACGGATCACTGAACAAGCTTATTGCAGCCATGATAATCAGACGATCTGCCATTGGAAAATCCAGACTTCGAAAGGTGCATGGATGGGAACAGTTTCATAGATCAAAGACAACAAAGAGCTGGATGCAGGGGTAACCCATGAGTTATTGTCCACTGCTAAGGATGCCAGAAACTGGATGACTGCCCAAGGGAACCATGCTGGCAGCCCATACAAAGACCCCCAAACCCTCTATAATGGCTTTAGGACCAAACATAGATTTAACTAAATATCAACCCCAATATTCCTTGGAGGACTGTAGAGGATCTAAGGAATGGGGATTTGGATACCATGCTGGCACTAATACTAGCTGGAAATATAATGAATCCTTATCCCAGAACATCTTATGGAAGAAATAATTAGCCACATTCACCAAAGCACCCATTATAAGAAAGATGCTACTCTTCAATGGGTCTAGAAGTATATTGCGGGTTCCAATCTTCAGAGAACTGCTCAAAAACATGCCAGTTGTGCTAGAAACAATCCTAAGACTGGGCCCCCACCAGTTCTAAAAGGTATACATACAACTTAGAGCCACCAAACCTGGAGAAGACCGGCAGGCAGCCTTTACCAGGATGCCAAAAACACAACAGGTGATTCTCAGTATTTGCTAATATTTGCAGACACCTTTATAAGCTGGGTTGAAGCTTTTCCATGCTGTTCAGGGAAGACCTCAGAAGTGGTTTTTGTTTTTTTAAAAAAGATTTTATTTATTTGAGAGAGAGAGAGATCACGAACAGGGGGGAAGGGCAGAGGGAGAAGCAGACTCCCTGCTGGGCAGGGAGCCTGATGCAGGGCTCGAACCCAGGACCCCAGGATCATGACCTGAGCCCCAGGCAGATGTTTAACCGATTGAGCCATCCAGGTGTCTGAAGGCCTCAGAAGTTGTCAAAACACCCGTAAGCAAAATCATCCCTAGGTTTGGACTGCTGCTAACAATTCAGAGCAACAATGGAGTGAAAAATCACATGAATGGTGTCCAATGCCTTGGGCATTCAATGAAAATCACACGCTTCCTGGAGATCCCAACTGACTTGAAAAACAAAAAATGAAATTCAGCAAAGATATGCCAAGAAACCAACTTAATTCGGGAAAAAGCCTTGCCATCTGCCCTGCTAAGAGTAGCCACTAGAAGTGAGCTTGGTTTAAGCCCCTATGAAATGTTATATGGATGACTTTCCACGTTCTTTTCATGACTTAGGAGTTCCCGGCAGGGCTCACATCAGGGAACTGGATACTATCAGGTACATTCAATACATAAGTTTGCTTCCAGCAACTTAACGTTCCTCCCACATGTGCCCTTACACTGCCTGAATCCTTTGTGGCATCAAAAGGTGTCACTAAGGACCTGAAGAGTGGGTGCCCAGAGGCCCAGCTCCAACCTCATCAGACAACATCCTTTAAGGTGCTGTTGGCCACCCTCAGAAGACTACAGGGAAGTCAGCCCTGGATCCATCACACCCGAATTACGAAAATGCACAGGTTCCCTACCTGGGATGAGGGAGAGTATTGAAAAGGACCCCACTCAGACCAGTGAGCCTCTGATGGACCTGAAACCACTACTACTTAGGGGGAGCTGGTCCAAAGAAATCAGTCGATGAGTACAACACACTACTTGGTCACAACAACCCTCCCCTAAAACCCTAGACAGAACCTAGGACAAGAACTATTGACTGAAGTAGAAAAGTCCTGGTAATGCAGAATGTTGGCTTTCAATCTGCAACTAAAGAATAGTCCAGACAAGCGCAGAAAGCTTCCATTCCTCTACCCCAGTCTTAACCCCACTGCAGCAGGAAATAACCAGATTGATCATCGTTCCAAATACACTCAAGGATGAGGACCAATCAAAAGACAGTGGGGACTGAAACCAGTAACCAAAGGGTTTACGGGATGAAAAAGCACAATGGCAACTTTTTACCCAGACCTTCCTCCTTTGCCCCTAAGTATCCTTGACTCTCCTCCTGGGGAGGGGGGCGGGATTTGAGGTTTGCCCTCCCATCTCCCTGTTTGGCTGCCTCCGGAATAAACCCTCTCCTTGCTTCATACTCGAGGTCTCAGTGACAAGAGTCTTTGCTGTGCATCAGGCAGATGAACCTGGGTTCGCTTACACATACAGTTAGGTACTCAGTAAAAACCACTGAATGAGTGTCGACTCTGAGGCTTGGAGAGTTCAGTGTCTGGTTCATGGTGACACAGAGGGTAGGGAGGAGGGGGAGAAGGATTTAATTCAGAATCATCTGACCCCAGTGCCTCTATTCCCATCCATGGTGCTGAGAAATTTCTGCTCTCCTCCTGAGGCCACCTGAGCAGCCCTTAGTGCAGCACCTCTGGACCCAGATGCAGAAGGCCCCAGCCCCTCTCCCTGATTTGGAGCCAGCTCTCATTCCATCCTGGAGGTGACAGTTCAACCCTGTTTACCCAGCACGCAAACACCCCAGCTTTGTCTGCCACCGTTGGTAATTTTCATACCTCCTTGCACACAAAATAAATAGCACGTTCTCATTTTGGGTTTGGGGTGGAGGGAATGGCCCAGTTAATTACAAAGGCTGCCTTGCCTTGGCACGGAGTGATGGGAGATGTTCACAGGAAAATGGATTAATTTTGACTAATTGCTTTCACTTACATGTCTTAGTTCCAATTAAGACAACGTTTGTAACCGAGCCCACCTTCTCCAGAAGGCCCACCTTCTCGCAGGCCGTTCGTTACTCGCACCACACAGGTCCTCCCATGCTCCCCAGACAAGCAGCCCTCAGGTTTCACTGACTGCTCAGGGTCCTGAGAAACTTGCTGGCTGGGACCTATAGGAAATGCCAGTCAATGTTTCAGGACGCCTCCCGGAGAGGCGATCTAGGGGAATTGCCTTCGTTCAGTGTTCCTGAGGATTGATCAGCTCACACTTGTGAGGCAGGCACAGCCTGGCCGTGTGTTCAGGCCGCCTGTTAGAATCACACAGGAAGCGGTTAAAATTCAGAGTCCCAGGCCCCACCCTGGATCTACCTAGTCAGACACGAGAAGGACAGGGCCTGGAAATCTGGAAATCAGGGCGCTAGAACCGATTCGGCCTGGAAAGGCTCTGGGTGTCAAGTCTCAGGTCAGCATTTGAAAGCCGTGTTATCTAGGGGAGTTGTTCCAAGTATTTCTTTGCCTCAGCTTCCCAGAGCGGAAAAAATGGGGCTCACCATAACTCCCTTGAAGGGGTGGGGTTGGCTGTGCAGGTGAGGTGAGGCCCCGACCCACGGCAGACAGTCATTAAATGGTACTTATTCCTATTAGTGGACATGGCTGGGTTCATTTCAGGGGGTTGATGAGAACCACGAGAGAACAAAAGACAAGGCTTTTGTGCTGGACAAAGTCCTTGCACCTCAAACACAGCATCAGCACCCTCTCTGGGCCCTCCAAGCAGCTATTCATTCTGTCAAACTCCAAACTCTGCAAAGTTCTTCTTTTCCCACCTCCCCCCAACCAATAAATCATTAGAAGGTTCAAAGTGGAGGGCCTCGGCAGCCTCCCTCGGAATGGAGTGGAAAACAGACACACGCGCCCTGGGAATAAGGGAGCAAAGTCCTACGTTTGCAGAATGGTCAAAACTGAGTCATTTCATTTGTGGAAAATGAATACATCTGATCTTGCAAATGTTTCGCCTCAGGGAAAAGTAGCGCGCATGCATCCGCAAAGAGGCTTCTCCTGGCAGAAACCATTCCCCGCTGTTCCGGGAGGCTCCACCAGCCCACCAGAAAGCCGGCGGCGCGCGTCCTTGGGGTGTAAAGAAAAATCCTCGCCAAGTGGGGACCCCAGGGTAGGGGGGTCGGATAAGGAGAGTCTCTCAGGGTTCATTTCCTTAACATTTAGCAAAGATCATCAGCTCTTGGTGTCCGTCCAGACCTTAGCTAGGATCATGAAATCCAGGCACTGCCTTTCAGAGTCAAAGGTAGCCCCCCTGCCCATGATTTTTGGTGAGTGTTTATTGTGGAAAGGGGGACGAGGCAAGGGGAGAGGAGGGTTCTCCACTGAGCAGGGTAGATGGTCCAATTTTTTTTGCCCCTTCCAATTTATGGCCTGAAAATATTTATGAGTTCTGAATCCAATTAAGCAAACATTAATTTGTGCCCGTTCTGTTGACAAGGCATTGTGCCCGGGTTCCCAGTGAGACCAAGGTGGATTCAGTCCACTAAGCCTCTTGGTGCCTGCTCTGTGTTTTGTGCTAACCAGGGGGCCTCAGCCAGGTTCCTTACTCCGCCTGAGGGGTTAAGTGCTCAGGTCACTAGAACAGAAATCAAAGTGAACACGGGTATCAGAAGCGAGCACAGAAAGCCAAGGAGTGCAAGCAGGGGGAAGGGCGCTTCAGCCATGACCCCTTCAACGCTTCGGGGAGGCAGCAGCGTGAGGGTTCTGAGAAAGGCTTGGGTCTGCCGAGGGGAGGGGGCAGAGGAAACAGCACTAGTCCCACAGATAAGCTCAAGGCAGGCAGGGAATCCAAGGATGCATCTAGAACTGGTGAGTAGCACCACTGGGTGGCTGCGGAAGATGCATGGGGGACAGGAGCAGGAACCTGGGTGGCACAGGTGGGAGGTGCCGGGCCCAGGGGCCTCAGTGAGAGCCACAGCTGTGGTGATGGGCAATGGGGCTCCCTGGAGGGTGAAGGGGGGGTGGGGCGGTCACTGTCAGACTTGAGTTCTAGAACACTGTCTCTGGTGGGTCCATGGGAGAACATTCGGCAAAAGACCAGGGTCCCTTTAGGAAGAGACCTCATGGTCACTCTTCCCTGGGAAACAAAGTTTGCAGCTGTCTGGGGGTAGTGAGCTGAAGCACGGAGAGTGGGTCAGATCTGAACTGTCTGGGGGGGGGGTGCTTCCTGTCTTGTGCCCCTATGCCTACCCTGTGTTAGTGAGCAGAGAGTGGGACATGCGTCCAAGGCCTGATCCCCCCCCACCGCTGCGTGGTGACAGCTCCCTGGGGGACAAAACACATGCCTGGCCCAGGATAGAGATGCAGTCAAGGCCTGACAACAGCATCTTAAAGTCCCAGCAGTGGCTTCTACCATGAGTCCTAAAGGTCTCTGGGCCTGTTCCCAAGAGTCTGCACAGCAGAGTAGAAGTCACTACGGGGTTGGGTTCTTGAGCCTTAGAAAAACTTAGATGCAGCCTTCTCTGCTTGGACTCCCTTTGCTTTCCTTCCCTGCCCGGCTCCTCATCTCCACGTGTCCTGCTGAGAACCATTTGGTTCGAGCTGCGAACATATGTTCCAATTTGCAGACAGTCCCCCGCTCCCATTCGCAGGCCGTTCGTTACTCGCACCACACAGGTCCTTGCACATGCTGTTGCCCCCACCGAAATGTCCTTCCCACCCTGCCCCCTGAGCAGACAATCACGCTCCTGCTTCAGGGCTCTGTTCCAATACCTGCCCTGCAAAATCAGGTTCGTGATAGCCCACCACACACAGCCCCGAGGGGGTGGGGGGACAGGGTGTTCAGGGCCAAATGTCCACCCCACACACGTCTCCCAGCACCCATTCAATTAGGAACTTGGCTGTATTTTCAGGTGAAAGCCCACTGGTCTCAGGAGATCTTGTGAAGGGCCATGGTGGGGGGGGGGGTGGATCTGAGATCCTGAAGCAGCAAGAGGCAATGGTGAGGGGGCTGAGGGGCCTCTCCTCCCTATTCCCCACGTGAATCCTCTTGCAATGTCAGTGCATACCCCAGTGACGAGATGCTCACTACCCCTCGGCAACCCACCCTCTCTTCAGACAGCTCTTTATTTTTAACAACTATTCTGGATAGGTGATACATTCACGTGGTTCCAAGCTCAAGCAACAGCACAGTGCACGCTTTGAGGAGGCTCACGGCCACTCTCGTCCCTGCCGGCCCTGCTCCCCACCTCCCAAGTGACCATTCTAAGAACTGCTTGCGTCTCCTGCCATCGCTTATTTATGCAAACATTACAAGCAAGAAACCATGGTTTTTTATCTGACTTTTCTTACCCCAAATGTAATGTGAGATACATGCTCTCCTGCCCCTTGCTTTGCTCACGAAACAGCATACCCGGGGCCTCTTCCCCCATTAGCCCACCGAGGGCACCCTCCCTTGGCTCTCACAGCTGCACAAATTCAGAGTGGCCCATGGTTCCAGAATGCCCAGCTGCCCCTCCTCCGGCATCTCCTGGCCTCGGCCATTCTCCGTCTCTCAGTGTATCTTCTCTCCCCTCTCAGGCCTGTGGTGACCTGGCCCTCACCCCACTGGTAGCCCTTGTATGACACTCTATTCAGTACCTCCCCCCACCCTAAGTGTGCCTCTGCTTCCTGCTAGGACCCTGCCCTCCCACTGCCCCCTATTCTGCCTTCCTGGCTTGGGACCATCACCCATGTCTCCTGGGTTAAGCCAAAGCCAAGTGCACAGGTACGGAATGGGGCCTCCCCATGCTGCATGCCCAGGATGCAGCCACCATCATCCATCTGCATTTCTCTCTCCTGGGCTGCCTAGAGGACCCCACCCAAGCCTGAAACTCCCAGCTCCAGGCCCAGGATGAGCATCTTGTCTCCCCAACCTCGTCACGGGGCTATTCAAACCAGCCAAAAATCTGAAATCCCATCTGCTCCCAATGGGCCTGGGCGTCCCCGTGGCTCTTAAATGGCCTCCTTGCTTCTCCTCCCCTCTCCCGCCCTCATCACCAGCCCATCGTCTCCCACCCTCATGGCCTTCTTGGTCCCCCAACTCAAGCCTTGAGACGTGCCTGGCCCCAGCCCACTGGGCTGAAGCACTAAGCAGCCGGGGTTCTGGTTCCTATAAGCCCCTCTCTTTGGTCCAGTCAGTAGCCCCCACTGTGACCCCACTCCATGACGACCCCCCACCCTCCACTGGTGGGGGTGGGGAGAGGCAGGGTCTCAACTGCAAGCGTCATCTGCTCCATGTACCATGGAGACACACTGCATCAGTCAAGGCTGGCAGGAGCCCGCCCCTCCACCAAACATCCCAAAGACTTTCCCCATCTGGCCCAGTCTGGTCCCGGGGACTGTCTGAGCTGAGAAGCTTCCTGTCTTAGATATGTCACAGTCTAGGTAAACCGGACACCACCACAGCCCTTGAGGGTATGGAACCCCCACCAAGCCGGGTGACCTCCAGGAAGGACACTCTAGAATCAGGAAAGTCTGCACAGTAAACCAGGGTTCTTGCTGCTCCAGGACACGGAGCCAGCAGACAGAGCATGGCCAAGGTCTGCAGGTGGCAGGCCAGGGCCAGGAGCGGCAAGGGAGCAGGGCTCTGACCTGGTGAGACCTTATCAGGGAGAAATCAAAGCACATGGTTTCATGGAAGCCACCGCTCCCCGGACACACAAGCACATGCACAGGTTGATGACCCACATACCTGACACTCCGGGAACTTTCTCCTTCAGACCTGCAAAGAGAGAGAACACACGCTTAGAATGCAAGTACCCTCCACTATGGGGGATCCGCATGAGGACGTTAGATATGGGGACCCACGAGGTCCCCAGTGACCCTGGGAGCCTTTCTCCAGCCTCAGCACACTGGCCCCCAGGCCCAGCCCCCAGGGCATCCCATTGCTAGGCACTCCACCCTGAAAACCACTTCCTCCTAGAAGCTTTCGGCTTCCCAACCTCCTCCAGTGCACATCACCTTGACTGTAATCGTCTTCCCAGGATCTGAACATCCCAGAAGTTGGGGAGCAGCCCCAGATGGGGGGGCCTGTGGCTCCAGAACTCTGTGGCCTGGGCCCCACAAGGCAGCGGTGGAAGGAATGAGTGAGCGGGGACGGCGCGGCTGGCCTCCCTGCATGTTCTACTTGGTATTTCCAGCATTGAGCCCCACTACCAGCTCCATTTTCAAGTACGCAGAAATCAATTACACCACTTTACAAAGGAGACAAGCCTGAATGTCAAGGAACTGGACAATTAGATCGTATCGCACACACTTGAACTTTCACGGAGACTGCGAAATACACGGCATCCATTGACAGCGGTGCCTTCGCGCTCTGTAAACCAAAGAAACGGGACTGGGGATTAAAATGCTCGCAGCAAAGGGCTAAAGCCATGGCCGGGTTCCCAGGGTCTGAAGGATCAAAGGGCTAAGAGCAAGCACATTCGGGAATCTAATCCCTGGACGTCCCAAATTGGATTTTACTGCCAGCGAGCTACAGAAATAAAAACACACTTAACCCAAAGTCTTTTTTTTTTTTTTTTTTGCAAACTGCCTTTTGCAGTAATTTTACAGACCAGCTGCATGGCCCCATCAACACTAAAGCCCAGGGGAATGGCTTCTCCCACTGAGGCAGCCTTGCTGATCTTAGGAGAGCATCCCGTGCCCTTTCCTAGGTCTGCTGTGTCAATGCAGATTCTTTTTTTTTTTTTTAATTTTTTTATTCTTATGTTAATCCCCATACATTACATCATTAGTTTTAGATG
>NC_058403.1:158779069-158860986 GCF_002201575.2 Neomonachus schauinslandi
GTGCCCTCCTCAATACCCATCACCAGGCTAACCCATCCCCCCACCCCCCTCCCCTCTAGAACCCTCAGTTTGTTTTTCAGAGTCCATCGTCTCTCATGGTTCGTCTACCCCTCCAATTTCCTCCCCCTTCATTCTTCCCCTCCTGCTACCTTCTTCCTCTTCTTTTTTTTTTCTTAATATATATTGCATTATTTGTTTCAGAGGTACAGATCTGAGATTCAACAGTCTTGCACACTTCACAGCGCTTACCAGAGCACATACCCTCCCCAGTGTCTATCACCCAGTCACCCCATCCCTCCCACCCCACCCCCCACTCCAGCAACCCTCAGTTTGTTTCCTGAGATTAAAAATTCCTCATATCAGTGAGGTCATATAATACATGTCTTTCTCTGTTTGACTTATTTCGCTCAACATAATACCCTCCAGTTCCATCCCTGTCGTTGCAAATGGCAAGATCTCATTCCTTTTGATGGCTGCATAATATTCCATTGTATATATATACCAGATCTTCTTTATCCATTCATATGTCGATGGACATCTTGGCTCTTTCCACAGTTTGGCTATTGTGGACATTGCTGCTATAAACATCAGGGTGCACGTACCCTTCGGATCCCTACTTTTGTATCTTTGGGGTAAATACCCAGTAGTGCAATTGCTGGATCATATGGTAGCTCTATTTTCAACTTTTTGAGGAACCTCCATACTGTTTTCCAGAGTGGCTGCACCAGCTTGCATTCCCACCAACAGTGTAGGAGGGTTCCCCTTTCTCCGCATCCCCACCAACATCTGTCGTTTCCTGACTTGTTAATTTTAGCCATTCTGACTGGTGTGAGGTGGTATCTCATTGAGGTTTTGATTTGTATTTCCCTGATGCCGAGTGCTATTGAGCACTTTTTCATGTGTCTGTTGGCCATCTGGATGTCTTCTTTGGAAAAATGTCTGTTCATGTCTTCTGCCCATTTCTTGATTGGATTCTTTGTTCTTTGGGTGTTGAGTTTGATGAGTTCTTTATAGATTTTGGATACTAACCCTTTATCTGATATGTCATTTGCAAATATCTTCTCCCGTTCTGTCGGTTGTCTTTTGGTTTTGTTGACTGTTTCCTTTGCTTTGCAAAAGCTTTTTATCTTGATGAAGTCCCAATAGTTCATTTTTGCCCTTGCCTCCCTTGCCTTTGGCGATGTTTCTAGGAAGAAGTTGCTTTGGCTGAGGTCGAAGAGGTTGCTGCCTGTGTTCTCCTTTAGGATTTTGATGGACTCCTGTCTCACACTGAGGTCTTTCAACCATTTGGAGTCTATTCTTGTGTGTGGTGTAAGGAAATGGTCCAGTTTCATTCTTCTGCATGTGGCTATCCAATTTTCCCAACACCATTTGTTGAAGAGACTGTCTTTATTCCATTGGACATTCTTTCCTGCTTTGTCAAAGATTAGTTGACCATAGAGTTGAGGGTCCACTTCTGGGTTCTCTATTCTTTTCCATTGATCTATGTGCCTGTTTTTGTGCCAGTACCATACTGTCTTGATGATGACAGCTTTGTAATAGAGCTGGAAGTCCGGAATTGTGATGCCGCCAGCTTTGCTTTTCTTTTTCAACATTCCTCTAGCTATGCGGGGTCTTTTCTGGTTCCATACACATTTTAGGATTCTTTGTTCCATTTCTTTGAAAAAAGTGGATGGTATTTTGATGGGGATTGCATTGAATGTGTAGATTGCTCTAGGTAGCATTGACATCTTCACAATATTTGTTCTTCCAATCCATGAGCATGGAACGTTTTCCCATTTCTTTGTGTCTTCCTCAATTTCTTTCATGAGTATTTTAGAGTTTTCTGAGTACAGATCCTTTGCCTCTTTGGTTAGATTTATTCCTAGGTATCTTATGGTTTTGGGTGCAATTGTAAATGGGATCGACTCCTTAATTCCTCTTTCTTCTGTCTTGTTGTTGGTGTATAGGAATGCCACTGACTTCTGTGCATTGATTTTATATCCTGCCACTTTACTGAATTCCTGTATGAGTTCTAGCAGTTTTGGGGTGGAGTCTTTGGGGTTTTCCACATAAAGTATCATATCATCTGCAAAGAGTGAGAGTTTGACTTCTTCTTTGCCGATTTGGATGCCTTTTATTTCATTTTGTTGTCTGATTGCTGTGGCTAGGACTTCCAATACTCTGTTGAATAGCAGTGGTGATAGTGGACATCCCTGCCGCGTTCCTGACCTTAGGGGGAAAGCTCTCAGTTTTTCCCCATTGAGAATGATATTCGCTGTAGGTTTTTCATAGATGGCTTTTATGATATTGAGGTATGTACCCTCTATCCCTATACTCTGAAGAGATTTGAACAAGAAAGGATGCTGTACTTTGTCAAATGCTTTTTCTGCATCTATTGAGAGGATCATATGATTCTTGTTCTTTCTTTTGTTAATGTATTGTATCACGTTGATTGGTTTGCGGATGTTGAACCAACCTTGCAGCCCAGGGATAAATCCCACTTGGTCGTGGTGAATAATCCTTTTAATGTACTGTTGGATCCTATTGGCTAGTATTTTGGTGAGAATTTTTGCATCCATGTTCATCAGGGATATTGGTCTGTAATTCTCCTTTTTGATGGGGTCTTTGTCTGGTTTTGGGATCAAGGTAATGCTGGCCTCGTAAAATGAGTTTGGAAGTTTTCCTTCCATTTCTATTTTTTGGAACAGTTTCAAAAGAATAGATATTAATTCTTCTTGAAATGTTTGGTAGAATTCCCCTGGGAAGCCATCTGGCCCTGGGCTTTTGTTTTTTGGGAGATTTTTGATGACTGCTTCAATTTCCTTAGTGGTTATAGATCTGTTCAGGTTTTCTATTCCTTCCTGGTTCAGTTTTGGTAGTTGATACATCTCTAGGAATGCATCCATTTCTTCCAGGTTATCTAATTTGCTGGCATAGAGTTGCTCATAATATGTTCTTATAATTGTTTGTATTTCTTTGGTGTTGGTTGTGATCTCTCCTCTTTCATTCATGATTTTGTTGATTTGGGTCATTTCTCTTTTCTTTTTGATAAGTCTGGCCAGGGGTTTATCAATCTTGTTAATTCTTTCAAAGAACCAGCTCCTAGTTTCATTGATCTGTTCTACTGTTCTTTTAGTTTCTATTTCATTGATTTCTGCTCTGATCTTTATTATTTCTCTTCTCCTGCTGGGTTTAGGCTTTATTTGCTGTTCTTTCTCCAGCTCCTTTAGGTGTAGGGTTAGGTTGTGTACTTGAGACCTTTCTTGTTTCTTGAGAAAGGCTTGTATTGCTATATACTTTCCTCTTAGGACTGCCTTTGCTGCATCCCAAAGATTTTGAATAGTTGTGTTTTCATTTTCATTGGTTTCCATGAATTTTTTAAATTCTTCTTTAATTTCCTGGTTGACCCATTCATTCTTCAGTAGGATGCTCTTTAGCCTCCATGTATTTGAGTTCTTTCCGACTTTCCTCTTGTGACTGAGTTCTAGTTTCAAAGCATTGTGGTCTGAAAATAGGCAGGGAATGATCCCAATCTTTTGGTACCGGTTGAGACCTGATTTATGACCTAGGATGTGATCTATTCAGGAGAATGTTCCATGGGCACTAGAGAAGAATGTGTATTCCTTTGCTTTGGGATGGAATGTTCTGAATATGTCTGTGAAGTCCATTTGGTCCAGTGTGTCATTTAAAGTCTTTATTTCCTTGTTGATCTTTTGCTTAGACGATCTGTCCATTTCAGTGAGGGGGGTGTTAAAGTCCCCCACTATTATTGTATTGTTGTCAATGTGTTTCTTTGCTTTTGTTATTAATTGTCTTATATAATTGGCTGCTCCCATGTTAGGGGCATAGATATTTACAATTGTTAGATCTTCTTGTTGGATAGACCCTTTAAGTAGGATATAGTGTCCTTCCTCATCTCTTATTACAGTCTTTGGTTTAAAATCTAATTTGTCTGATATAAGGATCGCAACCCCAGCTTTCTTTTGGTGTCCATTAGCATGGTAAATGGTTTTTCACCCCCTCACTTTCAATCTGGGGGTGTCTTTGGTTCTAAAATGAGTCTGTTTCAGACAGCATATCGATGGGTCTTGTTTTTTAATCCAATCTGATAGCCTGTGTCTTTTGATTGGGGCATTTAGCCCATTTACATTCAGAGTAACTATTGAAAGATAGGAATTTAGTGCCATTGTATTGCCTGTAAGGTGACTGTTACTGTATATTGTCTGTGTTCCTTTCTGGTCTATGTTGCTTTTAGGCTCTCTCTTTGCTTAGAGGACCCCTTTCAAGATTTCTTGTAGGGCTGGTTTTGTGTTTGCAAATTCCTTTAGTTTTTGTTTGTCCTGGAAGCTTTTTATCTCTCCTTCAATTTTCAATGACAGCCTAGCTGGATAGAGTATTCTTGGCTGCATATTTTTCTCATTTAGTGCTCTGAATATATCCTGCCAGTCCTTTCTGGCCTGCCAGGTCTCTGTAGATAGGTCTGTTGCCAATCTAATGTTTCTACCCTTGTAGGTTACCTATCCTTTCTCCCGAGCTGCTTTCAGGATTTTCTCTTTGTCTCTGAGACCCGTAAGTTTTACTCTTAGATGTCGGGGTGTTGACCTATTTTTATTGATTTTGAGAGGGGTTCTCTGTGCTTCCTGGATTTTCATGCCTGTTTCCTTCCACAAATTAGGGAAGTTCTCTGGTATAATTTGCTCCATTATACCTTCTGCCCCTCTCTCTTTCTTCTTCTTCTGGGATCCCAATTATTCTAATGTTGTTTCATCTTATGGTATCGCTTATCTCTCGAATTCTGCCCTCGTGATCCAGTAGTTGTTTATCTCTCTTTTTCTCAGCTTCTTTATTTTCCATCATTTGGTCTTCTATATCACTGATTCTCTCTTCTGCCTCATTTATCCTAGCAGTTAGTGCACCCATATTTGATTGCACCTCATTAATAGCCTTTTTGATTTCAACTTGGTTAGATTTTAGTTCTTTTACTTCTCCAGAAAGGGTTTCTCTAATAACTTCCATGCTTTTCTCAAGCCCAGCTAGTATCTTTAAAGTGATGATTCTGAACTCTAGATCTGACATCGTACTAATGTCCGTATTGAGTAGGTCCCTGGCAGTCGGTACTACCTCTTGTTCTTTTTGTTGAGGTGATTTTTTCCATCTTGTCATTTTGTGCAGAGGAGAATAGATTAATGAGAGAACAAAATGCTAGCAGAGTAACAATGTCCCCAGAAAATATACTCTAAACAAATCAGAAAAGACCCGAAGCAGTGGGAAAAGAAAGGGAAAGGGAGAAAAAAGAAAAAGGAAAAAAAGAAAAAGATAAAAACAAACAAAACAGAACAAAACAAAACAACAACAACAAAAAAACAGAATGTGATCAAATATGATCAGGCTGGTATATAGATCAGTGCCACACATTAGATTTTGGGTGTATTTTGGTCTGTTAGAAGAAAGTGCCTCCAGGGGTGCCTGCGTGGCTCAGTCGTTAAGTGTCTGCCTTCGGCTCACGTCATGATCCCAGGGTCTTGGGATAGAGTCCCACATCGGGCTCTCTGCTCGGCTGGGAGCCTGCTTCTCCCTCTCCCACTCCCCCTGCTTGTGTTCCCTCTCTCGCTGTGTCTCTCTCTGTCAAATAAATAAAATCTTCAAAAAAAAAAAAGAAAGAAGAAAGTGCCTCCCAAAATTTTAAAGAAAGAAAAACTTATATATGTACAAAAATAAGGGTTGATATGATGAAGGGATGGAATATGACTGTAAAGATGGAAATTATAAAAAATTTTATAAAAGGAATTGATAAGAAGTTGTTTGAAAAAAGAAAGAAGAGGATTTAAAAAAAGGAAAAAGAAAAAAAGGGAGAGAATGTGATCAGGCAGGGGAGTAGAAAAAACCATATACTAGAGATTTAGGGTATATTTTGATCTGTTAGAAGAAACTATCTCAAAATTTTAAAGAGAGAACAACTTATATATATATGCCAAAAATACGGGTAACTACTATGAAGGGATAGAATATGACTCTAAAAATGAAAAATAAAAATGTTTTTTAAAAAAGGGATTGATAAGATGTTGGTTGAAAAAGGGAAAAAGAAAAATTCAAAAAAAATAAATAAAAAAAGACAGTTAAAAAAAATTAACTTTGAAAGACTAAAGAATCATGGGAAAAAAGCCATGAATTCTATGTGCAGTATTCCCCTAGCGCTGGAGTTCTGCCGTTCTCATTGATCGGTAAACTTGGTCTTGGCTGGCTGTTCTCGCTGATCTTCTGGGGGAGGGGCCTGTTGCCGTGGTTTCCAAATGTCTCTGCCGGAGGCGGAATTGCCCCGCCCTTGCCCGGTCTGGGCTAAGTAATCTGCTCGGGTTTGCTCTCGGGAGCTTTTGTTCCCTGAGAGCTTTCCGTACAGCTTTGGAGGCGGAGAGTGAAAATGGCGGCCTCCCAATCTCCGCCCCAGAGGAGCCGAGAACTCAGGGCCCCACTCCTCAGTGAGCCCCCAGAGAAAAGCCGTCAGTCACTCCCGGCACCCTGGTCTCCAGCCGCACTCCGTGCTCACCCGGCCTGTGACCGCGCGTTTCTATCTCTGGCACCCGACCCCGGGTGGAGTCTCCAAACCCAGCAGATCCCTGCGGTACACACCCGCGCGGCTCCTCCCAGGGGAGGAAGGTGAGTCTCCCCGGATCTGCCGCTTGTTGGGTCCCTGCTGGAGGAGCAGGGGCCCGACTGTGCCGCGGATCACGGTTTGTGTCAACCCCGAGCTGAGAGCCCGCGCCTGGGCTCCGCCTCTGCAGCCGGCTTCCCTGCTCCATTACCTGGGAGCTCTGCCGCACTCAGGCACCCCTGGTCTTTCTGTGACTCCGAGGGTCCTGAGACCACACTGTCCCGGAGGGTTCCACCCCCCGCTTAGCCACCAGAGTGACGTCCCTCAGCGGAGCAGACTTTTAAAAGTTCCGATTTTGTGCTCTGTGGTTCTATCACTTGCCAGAAGCGGCCGCCGGAGGCCCCTCCCCCGCCGTCTATCCTCCCGAATATCGCCTCGGATTCACTTCTCCGCACGTCCTACCTTCCAGAAAGTGGTTGCTTTTCTGTTCAGAGAGTTGTTGCTATTCCTTTCTTCGATCTCCTGTTGGGTTTGTAGATGTTCAGAATGGTTTGATCCCTATCCAGCTGAATTCCTGAGAGGAGACGAAATCCAGGTCTCCTACTCCTCCGCCATCTTGCTCCGCCGTGTCAATGCAGATTCTACCCAGGTTGTCTTTCAAGCTAACTGACGGCCCGGGGGCACAGGAAAGTTTCTCCAGGATGCCATAAAGGGTCTTAAACACCAGCAGTTGTTGGCTGTCTGGAAGGCTCCAGCTGTCCCCAGCTCTCACCGCAGCTGTGCAGTGCCTGCCAGGGCCACGGGCCACTTCCCTGCTCAGCCGATGCAGAACGAGAAATAAGACCCATGATGATGAGGAGGAGAGACATCCCTTACTCGGTCCTTACAAGGTGCCAAGCCCGGGCTGGGCCCTGACGTATGCTACTGATTTTCACAGCAAGCTGGCAGGGCCAGTATGGTCCTCACTGTGCAGAAGAGGGACTGAGGCTCCTGGAGGCTGCACAGTTAGTTAGTTAGTTAGTGCACAGTGGCATGACCAGTCAGCATTGAGGTGCTCTTCTGCCGCACCTCAACAGCTGACAAGCAAACCACACCCCTTCTGTCCAGTTAGAGGTCAAGATGGAGGTTCCTTGGGTGGGTGATGGAAGGGGGCCCTTGGGGGCTTGCAGGTGCTGCTCATGTTTGGGTCCTGATCCAGGTTCCAGTTACCCAGGTACAAAATTGTGATTAATAAAAAATATATATTTGATCACTCAGATCACCAAAATGTATTTCTCATATATATTTGGTCTTTGTCCACAGTTCCTGGCTCACAGCACCCCAAACCCTTGAAATTTTCTTTCTTTCTTTCTTTTTAAACATATATTTATCTACTTGAGAGAGAGAGAGAGAACACACATGCAGGGGAGGGGCAGAGGGAGAAGGAGAGAGAATCTTAAGCAGACTCCCCGCTGAGTGTGGAGCCTGAACTGGGGCTCGATCCCAGGACCCAGAGATCATGACCTGAGCTGAAATCAGGAGTCAGACTCAACCGACTGAACCACCCAGGCACCCCCAAACCCTTGGAATTTCTGAGAAATGAGAGCAATGGGAACATCTTTTGTTATACTATTTGGTCTCTGGTCCTCAGTCCCTGAAATCACTTCAGAGCCATTATGGTGAAATGAGTGTCTTGTTATTCATAACAAGCCCCTTTCCACCATAACTAGGTTCATGTTAATGAGGTGACTTTTGGAAAACACCTAAGGATGGGTGCTGGTTGCCAGGGGAAACAACCAAGAATAGAGGGTTGGAACTTTCAGTCCCACCCCCTGACCTTCAGGTAGGGAAGAAAAGGCTGGAGTATGAATCAATCACCAACGGCCAATGATTTAATCAATCAGGTCTATGGAATGAAGCCTCCATAAAAACCCAAACAGATGGGGTTCAAAGAGCTTCCAGTTGGTGAACACACAGAGATTCAGGGACAGTGGCATGCTCAGAGGACAGGGAAGCTCCACGCCCCTTCCCCATCCCTTGCCCTGTGCATCTCTCTGACCTGGCTGTTCCTGAGTTATGTCCTTTTAGAAGAAGCCAGTACTCTAGTGAGTAAACTGGTTTCCTGAGTTCTGTGAGCCACTCTAGCAAGTTAATTGAACCCAAGGGGGAAGTCACGGGAACCTCTGATTTATAGCCAGTCAGAAGCACAGGTAACAAATTTGCGATGGGTGTCTGTAGTGGGGGTGGGGGGGCTGCCTTGCAGGACTGAGCACTTTACCTGGGGGCTCTGAGGCTATCTCTAGGTAGAGAGTGACAGAACTGGGTTGAATCGGAAGACACGCAGTGGGTGTTGGAGAATGGCTTGGTGGCGTGGAAACTCGCCCCCCTCCCACAGGTGTTGGAAGTGAGTACCAGTATCTCTCCCGGGAGGCCCACAGGGTGAAAACCCACCCTGCTGCACACTTAGGACACAAACATTTTCAGTCTATGTGCTGTTTTATTAACAAATTGGAAAAAATATAATATGAGGGAGAAGGTGGGGAATAGAGATTAGCAGTGAGCTGATAACTGTTGAAGTTGGATATATGGGGGGGGGGGTGTCTGACACTGTTTCACCTACTTTTGTGCGTGTTTGAAGTTTTCCACAAGTTGAAAAAACAGTTTTTGTAGGATGAGAAAATCTGGGGCTCTAACGTACAGCATGGTGACTATGGTTAATAATGCCGGATGGTGTACTAGAAATTTGCTAAGGATAGATTTCAGGTGCTTGCACCACAAAAAATAAAGACAATTATGTGAGGAGAGGAACATGTTAGTCAGCTTCCCCGTAGTAATCATTTTACTGTATAAATGTACAACAAAACACGTGGTACACCTTAAATAGATACCATTTTTATTTAAAAAAAAAAGACAAGGTCTGTGACACGAGTGGCCAGTAGCTGTACCTGGACTCTGACTTCTGTGATGGCAGAAATAACACCCCTGCCAGGTTCAGCCCTAACCTTTGGAAGGCCTGGCAACTTTTGCTTTCTTGCTCTTAGGAACCCAACCGCCATGCTAAGAGGAAGCCCAAGCTGCCACACAGGGGAGGGGGGGAGAAGGGGGGAGGGGAAGGCTCCCGGCCACCAGCCCCAGCTGAGCCTCCAGCTGCCAGCCACTGTGAGCAAAGCCTCAGCTGATGTCACACACGGCACAGAGGAGCTGTCCCCACAGGCCCTGCCTAAACTGTGAAATCCTGAGTAAAGAAATGATGACTGTGGTTTCAAATCACTAAGTTTGTGAAAACCCAAACACTGCCCCACTTCTTGCCCCAGGAATGTTCCAGTCCCTCAAATCCCCCTCACCCCTGCTACGGACCGAATGTTTGTGTCCTCCACATTCATACATTGAAACCCTAACTCCCTCCCTGCCCAGTGTGGCTATACTTGGGAGATGGGCCTGTGAGGAGGGGGGGAAAGTTAAGTGAGGCCCTAGGGGTGGGGACACTGGAGAGGAAGAGACACCAGAGCTCACTCGCTCTCTGCTACGTGAGGGCACGGTGACAAGGTGGCCCACTGCAAGCCAGGAAGAGAGGCCTCAGCAGAAACCAACCCTGCCAGAGACTGACCCGGGACTGCTGGCCTCCAGAACTGTGAGAAAATCAACGTCTGTCATGCAAGCTGACTATCACCCCCTCCAGCCTCCGGGCCTTTGCACACACTCTTCCTCCCACTTGCAGTGCTTTACGTAGTTAACACCCCCTGACCACTGGTCACTTTCCTTCACTGTGTCCCTCATTCGGCGGCATCTCTGGCCACTTTCCGCAAACTCGGCCAGGCCTCCCTCCCTGTTCGGCTTCTCAAGCAGTCCACCCCTCCCCCACAGCAGGGGTAGTCAGCAGCTGAGATTTCTTTGAATAACGGTTTGATTATTACTGCTCCCCCTTCCCCACTCATCACAGGGCCTGGCACATGTAAGTGCTCCATTGTAGAAGACAGTGCTACCCAGGAAAGTAAGAGCAGGCCCTGACCCACGAGTTGTGCTCCTAGTGAGGCATGCGACATGACCCTGGGTGGGGGGGTGCTCCCTAGAGCCCCGAGCTGGAAGGTGTCACAGCAGGAAAATGGACGAATGTGGCCCATCTACACAAAACAAGGGACACCAAGCAGTCAGGGGAACACACAAACCCTGGCGGCCCCCAGCAGCAGGGTGAGTGGCTTACCCAGCCAAAGAGGGCACACGTCACAGTCCATCGGACTGAAGCAAAACAGGCAACACTCAGCACCTCAGCTGAAAGGTGCCCACCTGGGAGTAAACTGTGAAGCCAAGCAGGGACATGGCTGTCACAAAAGTCAGGGCATGTGTCATCCCCAGAGAGCAGCTGCTGTCAGAGGAACATTAAGTGCTTTCCAGGCTGCTGGACTTGGGTGGTGAATACAGGTGCCTACACTGGAGTGAATCTTTAAACTGTACGCACACACACACACACGTATGTGTATATACATTTTGTATGTCCTCCGTGTGTGTAAGTCACAATTTCAAAATGGAAAAGGCGAACAACTGTTCAACAAAGTGATGAATTATTTTAAAAGGAGGGAAAGAGTCCCTGCTTTGTTCCTCAAATCTCCAGGCCCATGATCACAGGTGGGCTCCTCTGGCCGCACCCAACCTCCCTGTGCATTCGCTGGTAGCAGATAAAATGAAAAGCAGGTGTTTCCCAGTCACGTGTGTTCCAGAGGCCTGAATGTAAACCCCTTGTTCTAGAAGGACCGTGGGCTTCCTCCCTGCCCAGTAATTCCAAGTGGCATCAGCAAACACCAACACAGGCCACGGCTCCCCCGGCTGGCAGGGGATGGAAGACCAGGATGGCTGACGGAAGTGTGTAGTGCTTCCCCTACCAGGGGATGCAACAAGGTGCAGATGAGCCCTCTGTCAGCTGGAAGACTCTCCAGATTCGTCCTCAGGGAGCCTGAAGCAAAAGCAAGCCACAGAGGAGTGAGGACGGGCGATCCCCAGGAGCAGCAGCAGAGGTTCTTGTTTTGTTTTTGTTTTCCATTTTATCAGAGCCGTGACAGAAAAGCAGGCAAGCAGGGGCTGTGTGTGTGCACGTGTGCGTGTGTGCATCTTACTCTTCATCTCCATCCCCGACCTCTCACCCTGGGGGAAGCCAGCTGCCTTGTCTTGTGGGCAGCCGTGGAGAGACCCACATGGTGAGGACCTGAGGCGTCTCCCACCAGCCACACGAGTGAGCTTACAGGTACATCTCCTGGCCCCTCGGCTGGCGCAGCCCCAGCCAACACCTTGCTGGCGATCTCAGAGCCTGAGTCAGAACCACCCAGCTAGGCTGTGCCCGGGCTCCTGACCCACACACGCCAAGACAAGAAATGGTTGCCTCTGTGAGCTGCTAAGTGTTGGGGTCGTTTGTGATGCATCAATAGAAAAATTCTCCTCCCTTGCTTCACCTGACTGGGTAGCCTTCACTCAGTCCCATTTGAAGTGATCTTATTTGCGTCTGCTTACTGTGTCTGTCTTCCTCAATAAGGGGAAGCTCCATGAGTACAAGCGACTTGTGAGGTGCACCGCAGAGCCTCCGGTGCTAAGAGGATGTAGAGACTCCTGGTTAAATGGCTGAGCTGCAGGGACGCAGCCATGTCAGGAGCCCATCGTTCTGGGATGTCGTGTGCCTAAGAAGCCAGGACATACCTGGGAATGAGAACAGACCCTGAGTCAGACCTTCCCGGTCGCGGCCCCAGCACTGCCCCTTACTGCTGCCAAGCGACCTCAAAATGTCACTCAGTCTCTATGAGCCTCAGTTTCTTCATCTGTGGATTGGGGATGATAACAGCCCCCAAGAATGCCGTAAGGTGCCTTGTCTGACACAAAGTGTCTGTCATGACACAAAGTGATTGATTGATAAAGCTGCTTCTCTCAACACCTGCCTGAAGGTGTAATTTGAGAATGTGAGCTCCCTGCGACTAGGCTGCTGGGCAGCTGCTCATGGGCAGACCCGCGGTGCAGGAAGGAAGGGCAATTCTCCAGTAGATGATGCATCCCCAGGCGCCAGCCCAGCGTGGGGCCTGGCACCCAGCAGGCTGCAGGGGGGAGCGGGGGGATGTTTGTCGTGTGAACCCATGATGGAGCTGACTGCAACCTCACACGCTAACGGCTGCACACAGCAGTCCCCTTTTAAACCAAGGATGGCATATTCAGAACCCCACGTTCATATTTGAACCTCATGGCATATCATCATGGTCTTAGAGCAGAAGAAGAAATAAATGATGTGGGGAGAAGGGGCAGAAAGGGGTCGGGCAGAACTCTAGGGAGGGTGATGCCCTCCGTGCATGCATGGCCATGACATCAGCGTGGGTGAGGTAGCAGGTGGCTGGGAGCGTACCGGAGCCCTCTGGTTCCCTGCCAAAGAGGGTGAGAACCGGGAACAGGATGACTTTCCAGATTGGTATGAACATATGCAAGGTCACAGATGCAGGCTCACACCTGTTAAACCAACGCCTGGAGCCAGCATGAGGCTCTACATTTGCGCATGCTCAAGCCACGATGCCTGAGTTCACGTTGCCCCAGACGTACCCGGAGATAAGGATTCTGGCGCCAGGAGTTGATATGGGAGGTGAAGGCCAGGGGGTAGGGAAGTGAGACAAAGAAGGGAAGGCAGCTAATCATGGCTGTGTTCAAGCCCACCACTGTGGGAGCCCACCACTGTGGACCACAGGAAGCTGGTCCACCAGGAGGCCCGGGGATCCAGTGCAGAGCTCTCCCAGCCAAGAGGCAAGGCAGCCGGGGCACTGGCTGAAGTGCCCCAGAGACACTAAGTCTCCACGCTTCAGCCTGCTGCACAAGTGGCCAGGGGGTCTCCGGCAGCAAGAAAAATCCCCAAGCAGCGAGAAGTCAGGCCGGTGTGTACTGAGGAGGGTAGGGCTAGGGGCTCCAGTGGCCAGTGCTCTTGGGACTAAGAGAAAGTTTCCTGCTGTCCTTATGACAACACAATGGATGACTGAGCCTTCACATGGCTTCCAGAAGGTCAAGGGTGTAAGTGACCATTTTTGTTGTTCTTTTGATTCCGTGGTGGAACTTGCAGACTGACTCATTAAACATGCATGCCGATCCCCTCCTTCCGTGCTTTGCCGTACATTAGTCAGTCTCTGGAAAAACTGAAATCTACATTTCCCAGACACCCTTGCAGCTAGGGTTCTGCAGGTGGTCTCAGCTGCTCTGGGCAGATGCTGCCCGAGGTGTGGAAGGTGGATGTGAGCGGCATGCGTGGGTGAGATGGGGTGCCTGGCTGTCACGGAACAGAAAGGTCCAGTTCTCCCACAGCAGTAGGCTCCAGCGTCTGGGTCTGAGCATTATAGGCCATGGTATTTTCATGGCAACAGTCTCGGGCAGGGTTAGGTGACTGCCCAGGCCGTGTTGTCCCTGGTCATGGTGCATCAAAGCTGATTCCCCTGGTAGTGTTGGAATCTCAATCTGAACACCCAGGAATAAATCCCACTCTGCTCAAACCAGGAAGAGTGGATTCTGTTGTCTGCTATTAACCACTGTGACTGGCACACATTCAGATGCTGAAATCACCTCTATTGTTTTTTCTCACTTGGAAGAAATACAGAAAAGCTTAAGAAAAACAAGTACAAAATCATCTGTAATCCCACCACCTGGAGGTAATGGCTGTCATATTTTTGCATGTTTATCTCTAGGCTTTGTTTTTCTACCTTTTTATATAGTCAAAAGATAGTTCTGTGGCATTCGAGGCCACCTTTGTTCACTGAATGTGGATTATAAATGTGTCCCAGTGGCTTTGTTCCTGAGGCCTTCAGCAACCTGGATCAAATCAGGATCCTCTCTACTTTTTTTTTTTTTAAACCTCCTTAAGGAGCTATAACTGACTTATACAAAGCTGTACGTATTCAGTGTATACAACCTGATGACGTAGGAGAGAAGTAACATCTGCAAAACCATCACGACTGTCACACCATAAACACATCCATCACCTCCTCTACCCTCTTTATTCTTTTTCTGATAAGAACATAACTTAAAATCTACCCTCTCAGCAAGAGTTTTATGTATATAAAATGGCATTATTTTTTTTAAAAGATTTTATTTATTTATTTGACAGAGAGAGACACAGCCAGAGAGGGAACACAAGCAGGGGGAGGGAGAGCGAGAAGCAGGTTTCCCGCTAAGTGGGGAGCCCGATGCGGGGCTCGGTCCCGGGACCCTGGGATCATGACCCGAGCCGAAGGCATATGTTCAATGACTGAGCCACCCAGGCGCCCCTAAAATGGCATTTCTAATGACAAGCACTGTGTCATGCAGATCTCTAGGACTGACTCATCTTGTATACCTGAAACTCTGTGCCTCCATTTTCCCCTCTCCCCAAGCCCTGGAAACTACCACTCTACTCTCTTCTTTTATGAATTTGACTATTTTAGCTTCCTCATCTAAGTAGTATTATGTAGTGTTTGTCTTTCTGTGTCTGAGTTATCTCACTTTGCATAATGTCCGTCAGATTCATCCATCTTGCTGCAAATTGCAGGACTTCCTTCTTTTTAAAGTCTGACTAATATTCCATTGAGATTCTACACATTTTCTTTATCCATTCATCAGTCAATACACATTAGGTTGCTTCCTTGTCTTGGCTATTGAACAATGCTCCAATGAACATGGGAGTGCAGCTATCTCTTTGAGATGCTGATTTCTATTCCTTTGGGTATGTACCAAGAGGTGGGATTGTTGAATCATACGGTAGCTCTAATTTTTTTTTAAAGATTTTATTTATTTATTTGTCAGAGAGGGACAGAGAGAGAGAAGAGAGAGAGAGAGCACAAGCAGGGGGAGCAGCAGAGGCAGAGGGAGAAGCAGGTTCCCTGCCAAGCAAGGAGCCCAGTGCAGGGCTCAATCCCAGGACCCTGGGATCACTACCTGAGCTGAAGGCAGACGCTTAACTGACTAAGCCACCCAGGCGTCCCGGAAGCTCTAATTTTTTGTCTGGCTTTGATTCCAGGGTAATGTTGGCTTCATAAAATGGGTTTAGAAGTATTGTGCTTCTTTTTCTAGTTTTTGGAAGCATTTGAAGATTGGTATTAATTCTTTGAATGTTTGGTAGAATTCACCTGTGAAGACATCTGGTCCCATTTTCCTTTGGAGATGTCTGGTTACTGATTCAGCCTTCGTATTTATTACTGGTCTGTTCAAACTTTCTCTTTCTTCCTAATTCTGCCTCAGTAGGTTGTATGTTTCTAGGGCTTTAACCATTTCTTCTAGGTTGTCCAATTTACTGGCTTATAAGTGTTCCTAATTGTTTATCTTTTTTATTTCTCTGGCATCTGTTGTGATGTCTTCTCTTCATTTATAATTTTATTTGAGTACTCTCTTTTTTTCTTAGTTTTGCTAAGGGTTTTTTGATTTTGTTTCTCTTTTCAAAACACCAAACTCTTGGTTTCATTTATTTTTTTTTACTATTTTTCTATGCTCTATTTCATTTATTTCTGTGCTGATCTTTATTCATTCTGCTAACTCTGGGCTCTGTTTGTTCTTTTTCTAGTACCTTGAGATATAAAGTTAGGTTGTTTATCTGAGATTTTTCTTTTTTAATGGAGGTGTTATTAGGTACCTCTTAGTACTGCTTTTGCAAAGTTTTGGTATGCTGTATTTCCATTTTCATTTGTCTTGAAATATCTTCTAATTTCCCTTTTAGTTTCTTCTTTGATCCAATGGTTGTTCAAGAATATGTTGTTTAATTTACATGTATTTGTGAATTTCCTCATTCTCTTCAGTTACTGATTTCTAGTTTCATTCCATTGTGGTCAGAAAAGATACCTGGGATGATTTTCATCTTGTTAAATTTGTTAAGACTTGTTTTGTGACCCATTATGTGATTTATCCTGGAGAATGTTCTGTGTGTGCTTGAGAAGAATGTATATGCTACGTTGTTGGGTGTTCTGTATATGTCTGTTATGTACATTTGGTTTATACTGTTGTTCAAATCTGTCATTCCCTTATTGATTTTCTGTTTGGATTTTCTGTCCATTATTGAAAGTTGGGTATTGAAGTCCCCCACTGTTATTGTATGCCTATCTATTTCTCCCCTCAGATCAGTCAATGTTTGCTTTATATGTTTAGGAACTCTGATGTTGGGTGTGTATATATTTATAATTGTTACATCTTCCTGTTGCACTAATCCTGTTATCATTATATAATGACCTTCCCTATCTCTTCCCTATCTCTTAAAGCAGTTCTTGACTTAAAGTCTATTTTATCTCATATAATTATAGTCACCCCTGCTCTCTTTTGATTACCATTTGCAAGGAGTATCTTTTTTTCTAGTCCTTCACTTTCAGCCCTTGTGTGTCCTTAAAGCTAAAGTGAGTCTCTTGTACACAGCATATAGTTGGAGCCTGCTGTTTTATCTATTCAATCTTTCTATGCCTTTTGATTGGTGAGTTTAATCCATTTACACTTAATTATTAATAGGTAAGGACTTACTATTGACATTTTGTTCATCATTTGCTGTCTCTTTTGTAGTTCTTTTGTTTCTCTCTTACTCTTTTGCTGTCTTCCGTTGTGATTTGATGATTTTTTGGTATTAAATGTTTTGACTCCTTTCTCTTTTTCTTTTGTGTATCTTCTTTAAGTATTTCCTTTGTGGCTACCATGAGGCTTGCATAAAACATTATAGTTATAACAGTCCATTTTAAGCTGACAACAACTTAATTTCAATCACATACAAAAACTCTATACTTTTACTCCCCCACACACATTTTATGTTATTGATGTCATAATCTGCATATTTTATATTGTGTACCCATTAACAGATCTTTGCAGTTATAGGTTATCCTTAATACTCTTCTAATTTTTATACTTGGGTTAAAAATGATTTATGTATAATCATTACAGTATTGCATTGTTCTTTGTCTATTTGTTCACCTTTACCAGTAAGATGTATACTTTCATATACTTTTGTGTTGCTGTTTAGTGTCCTTTCATTTCAACTTGACAAATTCCCCTTAATGCTTCTTGTAAGACAGGTCTAGTGATAACAAACTCCCCCAATTTTTGTTTGTCTGGGAAAGTTTTGATCTCGCCTTCATTTTGGACAGTTTTGCCAGGTATAGTATTCTTGATTGGCAGATTTTTTTCTTTCAGCATTTTGAATATATCATTCCACTCTGCTAGCCTTCAAGGTTTCTGCTAAAAATTCCGCTGATAACCTTAATGGAGCTCTCCTGTATATGATGAGTTGCTTTTCTCTTGCTGTTTTCAAAATTTTCTCTTTGACTTTTGACAATTTTAATGTGCTTCAGTATAGACCTTCTTAGATTCAACCTACTTTGTATCTTTTGGACTTTATAAATCTGGATGTCCATTACTCTCCCTAGATTTGGGCAGGTTTCAGCTGTTATTTCTTTAAATAAGCTTTCTGTCCCCCTTCACTTTCTCTTCTCCTTCTGGAACTCCCACTATGTTATATTGGTTTTCTCGATGGTGTGCCATAAGTCCTATAGGCTTTCTTACCTCTTTCTTATTCCTCTTTCATTTTGATTCTCTGAGTAGACAGTTTTAAATATCCTGTCTTCAAGTTCACTGATTCTTTATTCTGCCTGACAAGTCTGCTACTGAGGTTCTCTACTGAATTTTTCAGTTAGGCCATTATTTGCTTTAGCACCAGAATTTTTTTTGTTTTTTTTTTTTTTTTTAAATGGTTTCTCTTTGTTGAACTTCTCATTTTAATCATGGGTTATTTTTCTGCTTTTTCAATTGTCTATCTGTGTTCTCTCATAGTTCAATGAGATTCTTTAAGATGATGATTTCTAAGTTATTGTAAGGCAATTCATAGATCTCCATTTCTTTGGGGTCAGTTACTGGAGCCTTGTTTTCTACCTTTGGTGATGTCATGTTTCCCTGATTCTTTGTGATCCTTATAGCCTGTGTTGATGTGTGCACATTTGAAGAAGTAGTCATCCCTTCCAGTCTTTATGGACTGGCTTTGAGAGGACAGACCTTCCCAGACAGCCTCCTAGAGATTCTGGAGCTATCTCAAACCAAACCTCAAACTATGGATATGTCTACTCCACTCCCACTCCCTCCTGGGGAGGTAATCTCAGGATTGTGTGCCTTCTCTCAATCACACAGAGCCATGCCAGGTGCTCAGAGTTACCTGTTCCTTTTCCCTAGGGCAGTACCCAGATATGCCAGGGCACTGGATGCAAGTTCTACTTCCTTCCCTCCCTTTCTGAAAGGTATGTCTTATGATTTTGTGCCTTCTCCCCAATGTACACAGCCTGCCAAAAGTCACCCAGCTCTTTTCCATACAGTAGGGCACCAAAATGCCAGGGCAGTGCATACAAGTTCCACTTCTGTCCCTCCCTGCTGAGGGAGGAATCTTGGAGTTGTGCACCTTCTCTTAATCCTCCCTGAGATTAAGAGAAGTTGCTGAGATCCTCCCTGACTGCTGAGATCTGCATGCCATATGGGGGAGTATGTGGGGCACCATCTGAGGGGGATTGTGAGATCCTCCCTGACTGCTGAGATCTGCATGCCATATGGGGGAGTATGTGGGGCACCATCTGAGGGGGATTGTGGTTTGGGGATATATGCACTAGTTGCTACGAGCCTCTGCCCTTTTCTTGTTCTTAGCTGCTCTCAGATGATCCAACCATACCTATTTCCTCAGTGTTCTGGTGTGCCAAGGTAAGCAGGGCTTTTGGACATAGCCCCAAAAGGCCAGGAAGCTGGACCCTCCCTTGTTCTTTTTCCCATGGGTGAAGTCATGGGCTGGGGGACTCTCTCTTGGCTCTGAGTCTTGTTGGTCTCAGGGAGGAGTGGCGCAAAGTGAAACTGCTTTTTTTACTCTTTTCAATATGTTGGTCTTTGGATTTTGTGGTCCACTGGGGTGCTGGTACCTTCAACTGAACTCCAGAGCTCTCACAAAGGTATTTTTGCCTGTAGATGATGGCCAAATCAGTGTTTCTGTGGGAGAGATAAGGGCTGGGACCGCTTATTCTGCCATCTTTCCGATATCGCTTCCCTTCTCCATCTACTGTTATAACGCTCTGCTCTAAGAACAAAACACACACTCCACCCACAGCCTACGAGGCCAGAGGAGTCTGGGCCTGCTCCCTCTCCACCTTCCGCAGCATCCAGCCTCCTCCTGGCTTACCCTACTCCAGCCACACATCTTCCATTAAATCCCGCAGGCAGCCAAGCTCCCCAACTCCTGGGGATTCCTGTTCCTTCTTCCTGGAAGATCTTTTCCTACATATTTGTTTTGCTGGTTCCCTCTCATCTTTTGGATTTCACTTTAAATCCCAGCTTCTGGGACAGGCTTTCCCTGTTTGCCCTATTTAAATGGCCCTCCAAACCCATCTGGGATTCTCTACCACATTACCCCATTCTTCCTTCGGTGCACTTGTCAGTCTGAAATAGTCTCATTTGTCCATTTGCTTATTGTCTGTCTTCCCCAGTAGAATGTCAGCTCCAAGAGGGCAGACACTGTGTCTGTCTGGTTTACCACTATATTCCCTGCCCATTCCCTGAAAATTTCTTTTTTTTTTTTTTTAAAGATTTTATTTATTTATTTGAGAGAGAGAATGAGATAGAGAGAGAGCATGAGAGGGGGGAGGGTCAGAGAGAGAAGCAGACTCCCTGCTGAGCAGGGAGCCCGACGTGGGACTCGATCCCAGGACTCCAGGATCACGACCTGAGCCGAAGGCAGTTGCTTAACCAACTGAGCCACCCAGGCGCCCCCTGAAAATTTCTTTTATTTTATTTTATTTTATTTTATTTTTTTTTTTTTTTTTAAAGATTTCACTTATTTATTCATGAGAGACAGAGAGAGAGAGAGAGAGAGAGAGAGAAGCAGAGGGAGAAGCAGGCTCCCAAGGAGCAGGGAGCCCGATGCGGGACTCGATCCCAGGACCCCGGGATCATGACCTGAGCCGAAGGCAGACGCCCAACCGTCTGAGCCACCCAGGCACCCTGAAAATTTCTTTTAAAGCAACATTTCAAATGTAACATAATGGTCAATGTTTAATGTGTCATACCTGACTTTGCCCTTTCGTATTTGTGAATATGTAGTAGTTTCTGAGTATAAATAATACTGCAATTGACATCTTTGTGCATAATATTCTTTGCCTCTGCCTCTTGTGATTTTGTTAAGCAACAGCCTCAGAAGTAGAAATACTGGCTCCCTCAAACAGCGTGAATATTTTTAAGGCTCCTTCATACACATGACCACACTGTATTCCAGAAAGTCTGAATTAAAGACCTAACATAGGTCCCACCACGCTGAATGTGAGGGCTAAGAGACAAGAGATGAGTCTTTAGACTAGCAGTGCCCATGAATCAGCTGGGGATCCAATCAAAATTCAGACTCTGATGTAGGAGGTCTGGAATGGGGCTCAAGATGTTACATTTCTAACAAACTCCCAGGAGAATTCCTCCAGAGGCTCTCATTGTTATGCTCTCCTGCCTGCTTTTTCCTACCAGTGCCTGGGTTCCGTACTGACCCAGCCCCTGGGCACCCATGCCTCTGGTCTAGCCCCCAGCCACCCACATCAGCAGCCCCAGCAGGAAAGCCTGTATTTGGTTTCACTCTCCTGCTTCCATCTGGTTCTCAATTCCAGGTTCCATGACACCTGGTGTTATGTGTGGTTCTTAGGGGTTTTGAGTTGGGTTTTCTACCAGTTGTGGGGTGAACTCTCAGGATGCTCCACTGCCCTGGACGTGGCAGTAGACATCTGTGACTATTTTTCCTGCCTGCCCTTTTTTTCCTCATCTTATGCCAACAATATCTCTGTTTTTCCTTTGAAGACCTTGCCCCCTCAGCCCTTCCTAGTCTATATGATTTGAGGGGGATGTTAACTCTCTGTAATACCAGAATTAAAAGGTGAGCATATAACCTATATCTGGCCCATCAGTGGATTTCATCCTTTTGTTTCAGTAACTGGTTCAAGGCTGGACATGTGACCTGGGCCCAAGCAAACCCATGCCAGGACTTGTAACAGAACTTTTGTGAGTGAGAAGCTCTCTCCCTTTGGGGAGCTATGAGGGCTACTACATGCAGCAAACTGACCAGACAGGGAGACCAACATGGAAAGCAGCGCTAAGGTAACTCCTGATAACATAATTTGAGCCCCCGGGTCAAGCCAGACCTGATGCTGATGTGATTTAGACTGGAGTGGGTTACAGTGGAGCTATGACCAAAGCCATCAAAGCAACACACTAGCTTGAGCACTGATGCTTTTGCATGTCAGTGTGTTCACCATAAACTATGGAAGGAAGAGGACTGCCGAAAGAGAACCCCCAAGAGTATGCATGCACACACACATCACACTCACGGTTCAGGCTAGAATAGTGTGGATTATGGTGGGGGTGGGGTCGGGAGGACTTGCAGTCAACAGAGAGGAGGTCTGCTCTAGTTGAATAGGAGGTTTTACCACATTATTGGCATCTTTATATGATACACAATTAGCTTTGAAACAAGAATAAAAATAAGAGACGCATTAGTCAGCTATAAAGTAGCTTAATGGGTGCATGAATCAAAACAGCATTTAAATATGGTACAGCAGCCTATTTCGAGTCTTTAAAAAGCCTTGTGCCATTTATCTCTCCCCAAGGAGGAAATCCTCAGTGTTGCTGCTGTCTCCTTCTTGTGCATGAACAGGGACTTCAAATGCATCATCTCATGGGATCTGTGGAGGACAGGCGGCCGGGTCAAGGTCACACGGGCTGTTGGGGCACAGCAGACATGTGGACAAAGGTCTTCCTACCACAACGCTGGGTTTGACTCACCACCAGAGGCAGGTTTCCTGGGGAGCCACAGGGGCTGAAACTGCAGGGCCCTTAACTTGTATGACCCCCTCCTTAGATCTGACAAATAATTCTGGATTCTTTTTCTTAAAAAGTGCCGCTCAAAAATATATAAGTTCTCCACAAGGCATGGATCAGCCCCAACCCCCAACCACACCCAAGGCTGTTTCCCTCCCTTCTCCCTCCTTTTTCAAGAACCCCAAACCCAGGGGCGGGTGGGCGTTGTCATAGACTTGAAATAGGTACTCAAAGGCTCTGCTTCCAGAATGTTTCTGCTCATCTTTATTTGCAGTTTCCTCCCCATTACTGATGATTTAGATACTTGTTATGCAAATGACATCTACAGAGACCCATTCTGTGAAATGCTTACAGGGCTCTTTTAAGGTCTTCTTCATCTTAAAAATAAAACCAAATCCTCCTGCTTTTCCCTGGGCCAGTGCTGGGGGTCCCAGTCTGTGGAAGGGAGAAGCCTCCCAGCCTTCCACACCGTGGCTCATAAGAGCAACCCCCATCTCTTGGCCTCAGGGAGCTCTGTCCCTTGCCTTCTAACCTGTCAAGGCTGGACATGGGCTGGGTGCCACACTTGCCGGCTCCACTGCTTGGCCCTGACTCAGTTTCCACCCAGACATCTCCCTGCCCCTCAGGCCTTCTCAGACTTTCAAGAGCATCCCAGTCATCAGACTGAAGGGACACACCTGCTCTCCCCATCCCAGTGCAGAGGAGCCTCCAAAGCTGGCAGCACTAGACAAAAACGTGGGGGCTGTCCAGGGGGCTCGCACCCTGCCCAGAACCACCTTGGGCTTCTCACCTTCCTCCCTAGAGCGTGATTCTCAGCACCCCATACCCCTAATATGAAAGGGGACCCCCGTCTCTCCTGAAGTTACATGACCTGTGTTAATGATTTTGCAGAGGTGCTTGAAAAGTAATGGTTCTAGGAATAATAACTATTATTATTTGATTTTACATTATTATTATTACTGTTGTTACAAAAACTAACATTTACTCAGCAGGTTCTACAGACCGGGCCCTTTCCAATCACTATACATGTATTGACTCATTTAATCCACATGATGTCCCAGGAGGCGGGCAGTACCTTTAATTCATTTAACTTTTCCACTCTCTGGGGCTCCTTTGTTTTAATTGCAAAAGGAACACAGGCTCACTGGAGCAAGCCAAATTGTCCAGAGGGGTGTAAGAGCACGTCCACGGTGTCCCCTGTGCCCACAGTCTCTCCCCTCCATCCCCGCTCCACCGCAGTCCCCTGGCATAACCAAGGAGAGCGGTCTCGGGTACACAGTCTGTGCTTATGCCAACATGTGCAAGCGCATATCGGAAGGCTCTCTTAGAATTATCCTCCCCGGGGCGCCTGGGTGGCTCAGATGGTTGGGCGTCTGCCTTCGGCTCGGGTATGATCCCAGTGTCCTGGGATCGAGTCCCGTATCGGGCTCCCTGCCTCTGCCTCTCTCTCTCTCTGACTCTCATGAATAAATAAATAAAACATTAAAAAAAAAAAAAAGAATTATCCTCCCCGTTCTGTGGAGGAGGAAAATGTGGCTCAGAGAGGTTAAGTGACTCACCCAAGGTCACAAAGCAGGCACGCAGAGGAGCTGGAACTTAACTTGACCCCCAAATTTAACAGCAAAGCCTGTGACCTTCTCCACTAGTGAATATTGCCTCCCAAAGTCCTATCAGCTCTGAACAAAAGGAGTAATCATGATCATAACAATAGGAAATAGTGCGCATTGAGTACTGATCACATACTGTTTCAGGTGCCTTATACATACTCATCTAGACTTCCCCAGAGCCTATCATTTGCACAGCCTCTTCCCCATTTCACAGATGAGGGAACTGAGGCATCATGAGGGGAAGCCACTGGCCCATACATCCGTAAGTAGTGACAGAGCAGGGTGCAGACTCAAGGTCTCCGACTATAAAATCAGCCCAGGAAGGAAGTTGGGCATAGGAAAGGGCAGGGTTTGGCCCTGAGTCAGTGGGTAGGATGGCCAGACACTCAAGAGCAGAACCCAACATCTCTATGGACAGCGCTGCTTCCTGCGTCCCACAGCCAGCCAGTGGGGAAAGCCTGCAGTAAGAGCACTGTCTCCAGTCTGCTGGCGGCTGCCTGGGGGGACTCCGCAGGCCGTGTGGGTGCGGGGCGGTGGACACAGAGACCCGACTCCGGACAGGAGTTCTAGAACACCCCCCACCGCCCCTCCCTGCTGTGTGACACTCGGCAAATCCTACTCACTCTGGGCCTCAAGCTACCCATCTGCAAAATGGGGATATGAAAAAACCACAGAAGGAACGAGCAAAGAGGTTTTTGGAATAAAACGGGTATAAATAAAAAATAAGGAGATCTCCTTTTCTGGGCTTGACACAAGACGGGTGGTACACGAAATGTTTCTGAATGAAGACGGAGATAAATGAGTGACTGGCTGCCCTGTTCCCTCCCCTCGCATCACGGCAAACGCTTTAATGAGTCCAGATGGCATCTACTGCCCTTATTAAAAATCTCCAAAGAGCTTCCATCTCCCAGGGAGAGGAGAGGGCAGCTCCAGCGCTCTGAATCAGGACACCGCCAGCAGAGAAGGGCCGAGCCGACCGACGAGGCCCCGGTCCACAGACGCGCGGTGCCCAGAAGCCACTGTGGAGACAGCAGGTGCTCAGACCAGTGTGTGTAATCACATGGTCAGCCGCCTCACTGCTCCAGCGGTAAGGAGCCCAGAGGTTTCCTTCTGTAAATGTTCAACTGTAAAAGGTATTTGTGGCAGAACAATCGATACAGCCCGGGTCAGGCGGAAGGCAACGAGCTGGAACCTTAGAAACTGCCCAGTCAAAGCCGCCTGCCCTCTCTGCTTCTGTTGTCCCCTTGGTGAGAATTATAAACTCTTTTGGACAAGATGGTTTGCAGAAAGGGAGCATGGATTTAGAATAAGAATTACATATCCAAATAGGCTCTATCAAACCCCGAGCAAGAGCTGTATCTTAGACAGTGCTGATTTCATCCCCCCCATATCAGCCTCCAGGGGCGTCCAGGGGCTTCTCTGCAGCAAACTCCCCGCTGGGCAGTCATCAAGTAAAGCACCAGGGATGGGGCCTTGTCAGTGAGACATGCGATTCTGGAGGCTGTGTTCCCCTAAGGTATTTTTTCTCAGCCACCAAAATGAGCCCAGCCCAAAGCTAACTCTCCCACCTGTCTGAAAAATGACACTGGTTAGGTCTCAGGTGGTGGTGGGGAGCGGGGGGAGGGGAGACACCAGAGCGTGCCCAGTGGAGACCCCCAGCCGGTGAGGAGTGCCTGGAGGCAATGCCCCTCGGTCTCGGCACCACTGCCCCAGGGCAGGGGAGCAGGTAGAGTCGGGCCCCCAAGGGAGGGAACATTCCCACCATAGGATGCAGAAATTGTGGCTTTCCATCACGAAAATTGTTAAATCGCTACAGCTATCTCGAGATGGAGTGGTTGTGCCTGAAAAACAGAGCTCCCTGTCCTGGAGGTCTGCAAGAGTCTGGTGGGTGGAGAGGGTCCGCAGAATAGATGAGGGACTAGACTGTCTACTGGGGTCTCCTTGGCCACCAGGAGGTGCAGGATGCAAAGATCTGATTGTTCTTCCCTGGTAGACCAAGTGCAGAAACCTCCTAGCTGGCCAGTGCCGGGCAATTGAGCACGGACTATGGATTGTAGGTAAAATAATTCCGCATCACATGTGCTCTTGCTGATGGGTGCTCTCCATCTCACACGAGACATGTGCAAAGCCCAGCTCCATGCCAGGTCCTGGAAAGGATGTCAGCAAAGCTCAGCATAGAGCCACCTGCTCAGGGCTCGGGGTATGCAAGGCTCCTGGACGGAGCAGAGGCGCAGTCAAGCATCCCAGGCTGAGGGATCAAGGAGGCAATCATAGAGGTTTCTGGGAAGAGACTTGAGTGCAGCCACCTACTGGAGAGAGCACAAAACATGTCTTCACTCCAGAATCCAGGGTGGGATATGCAGGCCCTAGCCCAGCTGTCTGCAGACAGGGACACTCTCTGCATTTGCTCCTGCGCAGGCCATGCTATAAAGAAGCTGCATCTGCGGATAGGAAACACCCTTACTGTCCAGATGACATTTTGGGGAAAAAAAAAGTTTGCCACTTTCCTCTTCCCTCCTTCCCCAGCTGAGTCCTCCGAGGACAGCAAGGGTGTCAGCCTCCAGCCTGCCAAGGTGGGTGGGGGAGGGTGGTGGCTGGCGAGTGATTGCAACCACCGCCAGGAGGTGCTGGAGCAGGGCCGGCGCACAGTAGGTCTGTCTTCCATAGCAGTTGTTGAATGAAGGAGAGAGGAGAGAATAGCAATGCCGTGTGTGGGACTTAGAGCGCTGAAAAAGAATGTCTGGGCAATAGGGAGCCACAGCAGGATCTTGAGTGGAGGAGGGACAGGATAAAAATGGAGTTCCAGAAAGAGCACATGAGCCATTTGGCAGAAGCGTGAAAAGGAGATACAACGGGGATGAAAATAACAACGATCAGAACGATGAGCACTACCTGAGAGCAGGTGAGGGGCCCGGCATGTTCTGAGTGCTGTGTCTCAGTTACCACATTCTGTCCTCCCAGAGTAACTCTGAGGGGTGGGGACTGCCACTGTCCCCTTTGCACAGAGGCACAGTGACCTACCCGGGGTCACACTGCAAGTATGCAGCGCATCGGCTCCTCATGAGGGTGTCTGCTCTGCGGCCTCCTGGCCCTGTGTCTCTGGGGCATTCCTCAGCACACCAGGCCTCAGGCTCCTCGTCTGAGAACTGGGAGTGAGAGATGCTCCTCTCTCGGTGTGGTTCTCTCTGACCCCAAAGACTATGTGTGACGTGCCCACTGCGGGGAGGCAGAGACCGCCCTTGGAGAAAGCCTCATATGCATTTTCAGGAAGAAGGGAAAAAAAAAAAACCTTTCAAACGATTTCCTTGAAAGGCCAGTTCTAACCCAACTGGCTGGCATTTTGATTTTCTCCCCCTAAGAAGAGTCTGGAAGGAATTATCCAGTGTTGACAAAATTTGGGAACCTTCCCAGGCCTTTAGGATTCCATCTCCATTTCAGTTCTGGATCAGTCACCTTGAAACAAAATCCAATATTCTCTTTGACTGGGCACCTTGTGGGGAATTTTTAATATGCTGCAGCAGTGAGTGAGGATGAGGGGCAGACACCCCGGCTCCGTGTCCCCTCCCACTGGCATGGCCAAGCTGCTGACCCTCACCCGCCCCCAGAGACCCAACCCTGGACAGAGGGGTGCCTCGGGCCCTCCTCCTCCTCCTCCACGCGGGTCCCCGCGTCAGTCCCTGTGTCTCAGGTCCTGGGGACGGGACCAGAGCAGCCTCCCCCAGCTGCCCAGGAGGGACCTCCTGCTGGTGGGGGAGGGCAAACTCCCAGAAAGGGGGGGCTTGCGGGTCCTCCTTGGGCTGGAGCCAGTCCATGGGGCCACTCCTGAGGGCTGAGGACAATCCCAGAAGACTTGTGCTATCAGCATGCTGCCCCTGCCAGATGCCTCACCCCTGCCCAATCCCAGGAAAGTTCTGCCTCCTGTTTCAACAAGAGGGTTTCCACCTCCAGTGAGAATCAATATGGGCCGAAAACCAAACATATGTAGCCAGCCCGAACTTTCCTCCAGTGGAGCCTGGCATATCCACTTGGATGTCTGATGGACATCTCAGACTCACCTGGCTGAAGCTGAATCCCCCACCACCTTCCCACAGGCTTTCCCATCTCAGCCGGGGACCCGTCTGCCTTTCCACGTGCTCTGGCCAAACACCTGGGTCAGTCTGTGTCCCCTCCTGGTCTCATGTACCCTCATCTCATCCACCAGCCAGTCCTGGTGGCTCCGCTCGCAGAATTGCCCAGAATGTGTTACTTCACCACCCCTCCCCCGCTGATCTGGTGGCCAAACCTCCGCCAGCCCTGCTTCTCATGGTTGTGGTCCCCTGCTCTGCCCTCACCACGGAGTCTGCTCCCCACACACTGCCAGATGGACCCCACTCAGACCATGTCAGGCTGCAGCTCTCATCATCTCTACACCTGCCATGGCCACCCCGGAGGCAAAGCCAGGACCTCCCAGGCCTTACTGAGGGGGCCGACCTCATTTCCTGCCACCACTCTCCCCACTGCCCAGCCACCCCCTCCAGCTGGCTGGCCTCCCCATCTTCTCTCACACACCAAGGCCATTCCTGCCTTTGCTCTTGCTGTCCCTCCTCCCGAACACTCTGCCCAAGGACCACACGGTCCCCTCACCTCCTTCAAGTCTTCGCTCAAATGTCACCTTCTCAGACAGGCGTTCCCTGACCTCCCCCTCTCACTACACTGACCCCTGGGTGGTCTCAGTCTGCCTGCGTGCAACGCATTCCCCCCAACCACCTGTGAGGCCACAATCCTGGCTCTGCCACTTACCAGCTGTGTGACTTTGGGCAAGGTACTTAACCTCTCTGTGCCTCCATTTTTCCATTTGTGAAATGTACTTTCACTCTGGGCCAAGGGTTTTGATCACTAGGCTCTAGTCATCTCTTTCCCCACTCCCCTAATTGGGCAAGTCCCTTCCTCTAGATGTCATTTCCTATAGCTGCCAAATATAGAGCTTAGCCAATAAGTGGTCTGAGCCCCTGAGGTGGTTTTAAAACATGTCCACGGGGGCACCTGGGTGGCTCAGTCGGTTAAGCATCTGCCTTCGGCTCAGGTCATGATCCCAGGGTCCTGGGATCGAGCCCCGCATCGGGCTCCCTGCTCAGCGGAGAGCCTGCTTCTCCCTCTGCCTCTGCCGCTTGTGCTCTCTCACTTGCTCACTCTCTCTCTCAAATGAATAAATAAAATCTTTAAAAAAATAATAAAAAAAAATAAAACATGTCCGCGAAATGTTTGGCACTCCTTTATTCAGAAGGTGGGGCTAAATCCACCCTCCACTTTTTGGGGAGGACACAGGCTGGACTTAGTGACTTGTTTCTAATGAACAGAATGTGACAGAAGTGGTGGCAGGTAGTTTCCGGTCATGACAGATGTTGCTGCCCCACCTTGCTCGCTCTGGGGAAGCCAGATGCCATCTTGTGAGGCCCCTCAGACAGCCTCTGGAGAGGCCAGAGTGGGGAGGACTGAGGCCTCCTGCCAACAACCACACGGATCCTCCCTCCCCAGAAGGATGCAGCTCCAGCCAACAGCCGAACAGCAGCCCCATGGAGACTCTCAGCTGGGCCATCCCAGACACCGTGAGCACAGTACATGTTTAAGGTTCTAAGCCTCTTGGTCTAGGTAATCTGCAATGTAGCATTTAGACCACAATACAACCCCTTCCCCTCGGACACTCAAGCCCCTGTCACAGCCCCCTCCTTGCATCCCCAGCCCCAGCCTGAGCCCTGCCATTTTGTAAGATCACCTGGGGTAACTGGGAACCGTTAGTGGGCTCTCTGACCAGCCTGCAAAGCAGCAGGAAAGAAAAATGCTCAATACGGCTCTCAGTTCCTCATTCCAGAAGCAAGCCCCAAACAAGCACCAGGCCCCAGGATGGTGCCTGTGGGACAGGGTGCACCTCCTCGTGGAGCTGTGTGAGACCCTCAGACGTCCTGAAGGACCAGGAAGCACGAGGAGAACGAAGCCAAAGCAAAGTCGACAGACCTGGAAACCCAGGGCGCCTGTCCTGCCTGAAATAGTGGAAGCCCATGGACTCATTTTTAAATGTGTCATATCACTGAGCTATCTCAAAAGTAGGGAAACAGTTGAAACAAAACCAAATCAACTGAGGAATGGCTAAAAAATATATATATGGTCCATCCACACAAGGGAGTATTATTCAGTCGTAAAAAAGAAAGAAGTGTTGCCATGCTCCAGCATGGATAAATCTGGAAAACACTGCGCTAAGTCAAAAAAGTCAGACACAAAAGGCCGCATAGTGTGTGATTCCATTTATGTGGAACATTCAGAACCAGCACATCTACGGTCACAAAAAGTAGATTCGAGGTTGCCGGGGTCTGAGGAATGCGGGAGTGGAGAGTGAGTGCTAATGGGTGGGGCATTTCTTTTGGGGGTGATGAAAATGTTTTGGAGTTGGGTAGCCGGTGATGACTGCACAACTCTGCAAATCCACGGAAAACCACTCAGTCGTACACTCTGAATGGGTAGACACTATGGTTTGTGAGTTGTATCTCGGTAAGGCTGTTAAAGCTACAGCATGGAAATGTGCGGCCCCCGCCAAGGAGGGCCCGCCCAGCTGGGGTCCCAAGCCGACACACCTGCAGGGGTGCGAGGCAAGCCAGCAGCCCGGAAAGCTGCTTTGCTCTATCTCCGTGCTGATCAGAGGGAAAAACAAAAATCTCCCCTGAGAATTCATAATAGCAGAGATTCGATAGGCCGGGAACTGTGCAGAGCAGGGCCAGGAATAACACCAGAGGTGGGGCCCTTCCTCCCACAAACTTGACGGCTCAGGACAGAAACGGATTTGTCTCCTTTGAGGACATTAACCCTGAAATGCCAGAAATGAGCCCAGCAGTTATGGCTGCAGAATACATCCATGTGGGTCCCTCACTCGCACGTACTCCCACCCCACCCTGGGAAACTGTCGGGCTTCTCTTCTGAATCTATTCCTGCGGGCCCTGGGTGAGGTGAGAGAGGCCCCTTGCTGGCGGTCTTTGAGCAGAGAAGGACGACACACTTCGAGGCGCCTGCCCTGTCTGTGCCACGTGAGTCCCCTGCCAGCCCTTCTGCGGGTCGACCAGCTGTCAGTGTGCACGGCCAACCACACTGCCGATCATGCTGTTGGTCACTCTGCAGTCCACACGACCAACCACACAACTGGCCATGCTGTTGGCCACAGGACCTCCCATCCAGAAAAGGCGGGGGCCTCCATGTACTGCACAGCTGCTCCTGGACAAAACCAGCCAGCTGACACCAGAGGGGACAGACACAACCCCCACCACGTGATAAGTGGGAGCCTGTGTCCTACTAGGCCTGGGGCTGGAGGAGAAAGCCACCACCACTTGGATGGTGGGCATGTCCCCTGGTGGTGCTGAAATGTCCATACTGTCGCACGTACCCTGCCTGGGTCGTGTGGCCCTGGGAACAGACATCGGATGCCAGCGATCTCTGAGATTCCCCAGGCTACCCGAGTCCTGGCCAGTCTCTCTCATGCATTCATTCATTTCTTCCTATCAGCAAGTATCCGAGTGCTGACCACGTGCCAGATGCTGGTGCTAGAAAGCCACCTGGTCCCTGCTCTTGGGGAACTTACATCCTGGGCATCAAAGTCAACAGGCAGACAAATACACAAATGGTCATTTTAGATGCTGGGAAGTGCTACCAAGTGAAGCAGGGTGATGTGGTAGAGAGGATTCTGAGGATTTGGGTCAAACCCTAAAAGATGATTTTCAGAAGGTGACAGTTACGGAAAATGTGAGGTGAGTAAGTGACCCACATAGGTGTCAGGGGGATGGATCCCTGAGGTGGAGGTCTGGGTTTTCAGATGTGGAGCAGAGACGATCCATGAGCCCCCAGGGAGAACAAATGGTCAGTAAACACACAAGGAGACACCCCACCTCCCCAGCCATCAGGGTCATGTCCATCCAGACATCACGCGAGATGCCGTTTGGGACCCATTAGACTGGTAAAATAAAAAGTCTGGTCACTCCAAGTGTTGGCAGGGACTCTCATCACCATGTGTGGGTGGGTTTAAGTTGAAAAATCTCATATCTTAAGACTAATTCCACTCCCAGGAATGTGCTGTGTAAACTGGGAGGTGTGTGCGAGAACGTTCAGAGTATTGTCATTCAAAAGGGCCTTGAAATGGAAACACCTCAGTGCCTATCAGTAGGAAAACAGATAAACAAATCATGACAGTGGACTCTGCAGCAGTGAAAGTAAACTGACTATAGCTATGGGCAATAACCTGGATATAGCTCTGTTATTTAATCAGGAACAAGGAAAGAAAGTTCTGGAAGACAACACACAGTAAAATATCTTCAAAAAAATAAAGTTAAGAAAAGCCAAGCCAGGACTTCCAGCTTCTGCTTACAATGTAGAGTGTTAGAAAGAGCTCACCCTAAAAAGATAATGATGGCAAGCCAGGCGATAGGTTAATTCACAACTTTTCCTCGCTCATCAGAGAGCTCAGGCTGCAGGAAACCAATAAACTCAAAATCCAAGAAAAGGGAGGTACCTCCAAAAAGAGAGAGGATGTGAGTTCTGGCTTACTTAAAATGTTGGGAAACAATCGCTGAAAAACTTCCACAGTGAGTCGCATTCACCAAACCTTAGAGCCAAGGAGCTCAGGGAGCAACAAGCAGGTAAATACAAAAGAAAAACAAAAACCTTGGCACATCATATTCAAACTTCCAGAAGATAAAGAAAGACAAAGAAAAGGCACTGAAGGCCATCAGAGTGAAAAAGACAACACTATAATAACTATAGAGGACCAAAGAAAGGAGTCACGGTAGATTTCTCATCAGAAAATCATGCAATCCAGAGGACAACCTAGAATCTACAATCAGATAATAAATATTTTAGGCTTTGCTGGTCACATATAGTTCCTATCACAGGTTTTTGTTTGTGTTTTCTTTTTCTTTTTCTTTTTTTTAAACTTTTAACACTGGGCCATGGGCTGGATTTTGCCCGTAGGCTGTAGTGTGCTGACCCCTGCTCTGGACAGACTGACCAAGAAAAAAAAGGAGAAACACATAACTTACAGTAAGGAGTACTAGGGACAACCCTATGCTAGTTGGATATCCTGGGGAATTCCTTAGAAGACACAAACTGTGCAACTTCACCCAAGAAGAAACAGATAGCATGAATAGTCCTATATCCTAATCTTAGCAAAGTCCATCAAACATGTATGGGAGAAATGACACCAATTCTACACAAAATCTTCTAGAATATTAAGGGAGGAATCACTTCCCACCCCATTTCATGAGGCTAACATTTGCCCTGATAACCAAACCAAACAAAGGCACTGCCACAAGGAAAACTACAGACCAGTATCCCTCGTGAACACAAGACACAAAAATCCTTAACAAAATCTAGTGAATAAAATTCAGCAAGAAGACTGGTTCAACATTCGAAAATTAATCATGATGTTTACAAACTAAAGGAAAAAATATGATTATATCTATAGATGCAGAAGAAAGCCTGGATAAAATTCAACATAGACTTGTGACAAAAACTCTCTACCAGCTAGCAATAGAAGGAAAATTCCTCAGCCTGACAAAGGGCATCTGCAAAAACCTACAGCTCACGTCCTCACATTCCCACTCTCCCACCCTTGTCTGAGCCAGCACTTCCTCAGTCCTGGACCTTGCAAGAGAACTTATCTTCTAGCATGTTCTGCCCTGGCTGTTTAAAGGGCTGGCACCCTCTCATTCTTTAGGTCTTGACTTAGAGAAGCCTTCCTGACCCTTGCCTTCCCTTGTCACACCCTGTCATACCCTGCTTTACTGAATGCTCTTGTTTCTTTGTGTACTTGAATGTCAGCTCCAGGAGGACAAGAGCCCCTGTGTTTCCTCGCCAGCACTGTGCCACCTCAGCAAATATTTGATCATGAATGTGCAACGTATGATCACAGCTGCAACTGCAGCTTGATTTCTTCCACAACCAGGGAGATCATTACACACGGGAGACAGCCCATTTCATGGGTAGACACATCCAAAAATAAAGGCTGAAATGTTACTGTAGCTGGGAAGACTCTCAAGTGGGGAAAGTGAGGCTCAGAGAGGAAAGGGAGTTATCTAAGGTCACAGGACAGCAGAGATGACCTTAGCGCCAAATGTGGCTTCTACCACATCCTAATTGCTGGAAAGCACTTCTGACCTGTCCGGAGACTCATCCTCTGAGGACCAGGCATGTTTAGGTCACTGGCTTAGATGCCAACTGCCTGGCCCACTTTTCTGGGCATATTTCTCTTTGTTCCTTGCCAGGACAGAACTGCTGCAGGGCACCTGCCCCAAGGTAAGCCCAGCCCCATCAGGAACATCTTCAGAGGAAATAATGGGCATTGGGCTTTGACATCATAACTCACTCTGGCTTGTAAACTTCTTCAGCCCCTTCGACACATTCAGCAGGATTTAAAAGAGGTGTTCAGCAAATCTTGTTAGCACTAATGGGAGAGGGTTTATTGCTCTGTTCTCCTCATCCCAAGTGGCACAGAGGGGAATAAGCGTATCTTCTCTGGAAGGTTCCCCCAGCTGCATCAACCAGGCATGTGGCCATGAAGGGCTGCCAGCAACCAGGCCCCAAGCACCAAGCACCGAGCACCGGAGCCCATCTCCGCCTGGAAGGCAGGGCCCCAGCTAAACTCTTTCTGGAGAGGAAGTTCACACCGCAATACAACTTCCGGTCATTAGGATCTCTTTCGAGAATATGAGTTTTCTTCCATAAGAATATCACAATTTTGTCCTTACATGTAACTTTAAAAAGGACCTGTTTTCTTAAAATGTGAATTGTTGTTATCAAAGGATCCAGTTCCCTCTCCCTCCCTTCCCCCCTCTTGGAGGAAAGGAAACTCGCTTTCATGGAGGACTTACTTTGCCCTTGTCCCCTGGTCCCCTGGACAGGAGCTTGCAGACATGTACTCTAACCTGCTCCTGCCAGTGACCCTGATGGGTAGGGCTGGGAGAAACTGAGGCGCAGAGTGAGCTTAAACATTGTCCCCAGGCCCCAGCATGAGGCAGTGACATGGTCCAACTTTGACCTGAGTCTGCCGGACACAAAGCGTTCATGGAATTCAAACCACCGAAGTCAGCCCCGTTGCCCAGCTTTAACACATCCTTGCCTTCTTAGAGCCGAGCACAGCTTGTGGGGCATAGCAATTCTCATACTGAGAAGCCACCAGCATGGTACAAGTGAGCCCGGACAGGAAGAGACAGACACACAGACACAGGTACTAATGAATTTGTCTGAGACCTGGATTAAGCCACACCTGAAGCCAGACCTTGTCCTGGAATTCTCAGTTCCAAGAACTGATACATTAATCTACTCCGCTCCCCACCTTTTAAAAAGTCTGTTGAGGTTGGTCTTTTTGTCACTTGCAACAGAGTCCTCACAGCTGCCCGTGTAGATCTAGCCCATGTGTCTTCTTTCTGGACTCTGGTTCCAGTTGAGAACATATAATCCACTTTCCCTTCACCCTCCTACATCCTGTTCTTTCTCCCTGAACCTTCTTTCTATCTTCCCACCTTTGCCCCCCAGGGATTCCTTTCCTTGCTTCTAATGTTAATGTTGGCTGTTCCCGGAGCAGGGCCTTGAATGCACCAAGCACATTCCTTGCCCAGGGCCTTTGCACCTGCTCTTCCCTTTGCCAGATTTTATGTGTCCTGCTCCCTTTCTTCACATCAGATTTGATCAAATATCATCTCATCAAGAAATCCACTCCTGGCCACTGGGTCCTAGAGAACCTCTCAATGCCCATAACTCCTATGCCCTTCCTGGCTTGTTTTCCTTCATTATGCTTAGCACTACCTGAAATGACATCCTGTCTCCTTGTAGACTACTTGCCACCCACTGAAATGGCAGTGCCCTCATGGGGAGGCCAGGCTCATGCCATCCCCATTGGGCCCAGCACTGTGCCTGCCTCTAGATAGAAAGTCTATAAATATCCTAAAACTTGAGTTTGTTAGAGATCTTTTCTTAGACCATGAATTGTGATCAAGGAAGGAACAGTGAGAGAATTTGTATAAATACGATCATTACCAGAAATGAAAAGTCTGACAAAAATGGTGTTTACAACTGCTTAAAATACCCTACACCTGGAAAGAAGTCATTTGGGGGTGGGAAAAGCTGGGAAATTGGGCTCTTTTACATTTTAAAGACTTGCCTACTTTTCTTACTTTAAAAAAAGAACCGATAGCTGGGGTTGGAGGCTCCTGGCACTCTGAGAAGACCCACTTGTCAGCCCAGCTGGAATGTCTCAGGCATTTCCACGTATGGAGTAAGTGTCTGGAGAATGGATTGCCAATTCTCCCATGATCCAAGGATGTGGCAAAGCTGACCCCAAAAGTCAGAGTGGTTGATCCCAGCAAGGAGGTGCTGGCCCCAGCACTCTGCACATGGTTGAGTGGTGTTTCCCCATCTATGGCGCAGTGGTTTGGGCACCCAGGAAGGGCTTAAACTCTTTGAGAGACCCAAGTTCCAATGGAAATTTAGGTTTTAACTGGAATCCAGTCTTCCCCAGGATCTGCACCCAAACCTCAAAGGGGACATCTAACAGCTGAGAATAGAATCCAAATCCCCTGAAGGCATCAGATCAGGGGTAAACACATTCAGATGCTATAAAAATCTCCTATATCAAGATGCCCTGGACTTGCTGCCCCTTTAGTCTAAGTATAGAGCTTAGAAGAGTTTGGTTGGCAAATGGAGTATGCAGACAAGTTCCTTCATCCATCCTTCCTTCCTTCCATCTTTCCTTCCTTCCTTCCCTCCTTCCTTCTATCCATCCATCCATCCTCCTACCAACTATCCATATATCCACCTATATACATCTACCCATGCACTCATTTATCCATAACTTCCATCCATCTACTCATCCGTCCACCATCATTTATACACTCATCCATCCATCCACTGATCCACTCACCCTTCCATCCATTGCACAAATCCACACTGGGCATCTATTATGGGTGAGGCCCTATACTAAGCAGAGATGCATCAAGCCCCTCATGGAGTGTACACTCTACCCAAGTAGACAGAGTTGTAGACAGATCACTCCTGCAGCATGGGTGGTGTCATGAGACAGACAGATGCCGAGGGAACAGCAGGGCCACTGAGGGTGGTGAGGCCCATATACCCAGCATCTAGCCCAGCACAAACCCTCAGTAAATGCCTGACGAACAGATTTGTCTTACTGGTCTTGAATGTGTTCTGAATATGATTTCAATATGAAACATGAAATATACATTTTTAAATTATGAATATATTTTATTTGTTATCTCGTTCGTTGTCCATCCACCACCCTACCCCCTCCCACCACCAGAATGTAGCTTCCAGGAGAGCAGTAACTGCTCCTGTCTATGTTTATTGCTAAACTGCAGGACTCAGGGTGATGCTGGCAAATAGCAGGTACTCAATAAATACTTATATTTATTTATTTATTTTTAATTTTATTGTTATGTTAATCACCGTATGTTACATCATTAGTTTTTGATGTAGTGTTCCATGATTCATTGTTTGTGCATAACCAGTACTCCATGCAGAACGTGCCCTCTTTAATACCCATCACGAGGCTAACCCATCCTCCCACCCCCCTCCCCTCTAGAACCCTCAGTTTGTTTCTCAGAGTCCATCGTTTCTCATGGTTTGTCTCCCCCTCCGATTCCCCCCCTTCATTCTTCCCCTCCCGCTACCTTCTTCTTCTTCCCTTTTTTTTTTTTTTAACATATATTGTATTACTTGTTTCAGAGATACAGATCTGTGATTCAACAATAAACACTTATATTTAAATGAACATCTTTTCTGGTTCCCGGCCCTAACTTTGTGTCCTATTTTCAGCCATGCTCCTTGCCTTGGAGTATGTCAACCACTCTTGGTCTGCAGATCTGCCTCTCAGAGCTTTTGTAGGATCTGGAATTGGAATCCCTGTGGTTCTCCCTCTTTCCATGCCTGGCCACGGGCATCTGCCAGCTCAGCTAATCAGAGCCCTGCCCTCCTAGTCACTCTGACTTGTTCAAAGATAAGGTACTGTTTGAAGAAATGTTCATTTTCTAGCTCTTTCCATCCTTACAACAAAAACACTGTAAGGTAGGTGTGCTATTATTATCCTCATTTCACAAAAGGAAACTGAGGCCCAGAAAGGTTAAGTGACTTGCCTGACGTCACACAGCTCTAAAGTGGCACAGCCAGGACCTGAATCCTGCTGTTTGACTCCAGAGTTGAAACACGAAACTACCGTGTCTTTTGAGCAAAGGCCAAAGCGACGTCAGTCCGCAGACTTGGGCTCCATCTGCTGACAGGTGTCCTTTCCTCACTGAAGCCTGGAGCTATCAGACTGACAAAGAAAGAGGCTCCAGAGGAAGAAGCCAACCAGAGGCAAACAGAAGTGAGAGACGAAAAGTGCCCCTGGATCCATCAATGTCTGAAGGCGGTTTGCAATTTTAATTTTTATAGGCCCCAAATTCCTCTACTGGAATTTCAGTGGTCCTTAAGTCTGTTTGAGTTGGGTTTCTGTTCGGATTGACAAGCTAGATTGCTTCCACATGCTTCAAGCCGGGGACCCAAATTTGCGACCATCCTCTCATGAGTTTAGACTTTGCGTGTTGGCTTCTTCCTTGTCTCTCACCTGCATCCCCAGCTCCTTCCATCTCCTAGTCCAGCCTGTCCAGGACTAAGGCCCACCCTGCAGCAGTCCCACCCCATCCCGGGTAGGCTCAGGGGGCCCAAAATTACTAAGTGGGGATTCCTAACCTTCCTGCCTGTGCCCCATGATGCTGACCCCTCTGTGCTAATGAACTTCTGCCTCGGTCTCCCCTACGGCCCTACAGCATACCCCTGGGTTTGGGGACACGTGTACATACTGCCCTGGACTGGACCCCATCCCCCACCCCCAGATGCTGCCTAGAGTCCTGCTTTAAGCCAATGGGCCCACACCTGCTTCCCTCCCCAAACACTGTGGTCTGGAACCTTCTGAAGGTCTTGCTCCTCCCTTCCTCACGAGTCCTCCCACCTAGGTTTCAGTTCCAAGGCCACCTCCCCAGAAGACCGGCACCCAGACGTCCTCTGCCGGATTCTGGCTGACTTTCCTCACGGTGCCTGCCCTGTTGGAAATGACGTTCTTCATTTGTGCACCAATGATCCTTTCACTCTCTCCAACGGGAATGCCAGCCCCTGAGGACAGGAACCTATGTGCCCTCTTCACGGCCTTAGCCCAGCATCGGTAAGGTACACAGTCGGCGCTCAGTAAGTATCTGCTGAGTGAAGGAGTGGCCTGCTCTGAGCCTGCTGCAGCAGGAGAAGGAGAGGCCGCCCTGGTTGGTGAGCATACCCCCAGGGCAGATGCACGTGGCCCAGCAGCCGGGTGCACGGGTTCTGACCCTCAGCCCCTTCCTGGGCCGCCCAGGGCTACCCGAGAGCCACATGAATGAACAGCAACAACCACCAGAAAGGCCCAGGTCCCCCAGAGCAAATCCCAGGCACCCGGCACCGAAAGCACCCCGGATGCCCAGGACAGAGCCACGCATACTGGGCCCTTTGACAGCCCTAATGGAGGGACCACTGTTGTTTCCACTTAGAGATGGGAGGTGGCATGGCTTACCAGGTTCACACAGCCAGGATGCTCTGCAGCCTGGCGGACGCCCTGGACTGGGAAAGGGTGGCGAGACAGCCCACAGAGGCTAGGTCGAGTGTCTCCTTCGGGTACCCTTAGTGGGATTTGACAGTTCTTCCTGTTGGAAGCATCCAAGCGACCCCGAGTCATCACACCACGAGCTGGTGGCTGGAGCATCAGAGAAGCCTGAGCCAAAACAGTTGAATGGTAAACCTGGAAAAGCCAGCTCTCTGGACAGCAACACCCACCATCCCAGGAGGTCGGGATACCAGGCAGTGGGGTTTCAAGCAGCGGGCTGACTCATGGCCCTGCCTGCGGCCCCCACCCAGCCCCCAAATGCCAGAGCCCAGGACACGAGCCAGGTTGTAGCTGTCCCACTCCCTCGGCAGGCAGCCCACCCGAGGACCTCGTCTTGTTCCTCTAAGTCAATTCCTGGGCTCCTCACCCTGCTGCGAACTCCCAACCCCTTTCATTGCAGTTCCCTTCTGCCCCTGACTGCCCCTGAGAGCCAGTTCTGAAACTGCCCAGGAGGCACAGAGCCCCGCCTACCCTGATACCACCTGAGCTGGCACCTGGGAACAGGTGCACACCTTGAACTCAGGCAGTTTCCCAGACTCCCCATCTCAGACCTCCAGTGCCTAGGCTTCATCTTCAGTCCCTGGACAGCCTGACTAGAACCAAGACACTCCTGGGCTGGGCCCTGAGGGAACGTTTCTGGGCCCTTCTCCATTGTGCCCCAGGGCTGAGCAGAGAATGTGGTCCAAGGAGCATCATCAACAAACTGATACCCCTTCTCCCAGCACCCTGACATGACATCCCTGCTCTGTTTCACCCTGTTGCTACCTTCTTGGCCTCCTCATATATTAGCTCAGACATTCAGTCTCCCTAACACTGGACCCCAAAACTTTCTAGAGCCAGGTATGTTCTGGGACCACCCTCCTCACATTCCCAAAGTTCTTCACGTCATCTGATTTGTTTTGCTTTGTGCGAGCCCCAGGGCACACCCACCGCTGTGTTTCCAGATGCTGTCTCCATCTGGACTTTTGAGCACATGTTCATTTACTGTCCTGAAGGTCCTGGTCCCCACGGCAAGCTGTATGTATACTCCAGAACGGCAGTCCTGGTGGTAAAAATCCAGAAACACTAGCATATCAGTGGATAGAGAGCAGCTTCCTCAAGCCCCTCAGGCGCCCCTCCCCTGGGGGCCCCAGACGTCCCCATGATTCAGAATTAATCCCTGGAGCAGAGCCACAGCCAGGCCTTTGTGAATGGCCCGTGCTCTAGAATCCTTGTGAAATATCTTCAAAGCACACTTGTATCCTGGGGTGCTCCCTGAGTTGCATTTATTCTGTAAACATTCCTTGAGCACCTGCCGTCTGGTAGGCCTGGGGTGAGAGGACCCTCTGATGTAGGCTCTGAGGCCTGATGGAAGACAGTGTTGAGGACACACATGCATAGATGGGCTGGTGTCCTGGATGCACGGCCAAGGGGGCACCCTCAGGGAGGCAGAGTCTGGGGGCTGGGAATCTCAGGGCAAGCCTGGACACCCATCACAATGCTGTACAACGGCCCCAGACACCTGACTCTCAGAGAGGCCCCTCTTCGTGGCTGCGTGGTTCTAGATGGGGCTGACTTGGTGACAGTCCATCCCACCCACAAACCCCAGGGCACACAGGCTCCAGAAGCTGCTTTGTCCCAAGGGCCAGAGACAAGAGCACAGCACTACCTTTCTTATTTCCAAGACAGTGCAAACATTCTTTAGCTCTTTTATTACATTTCTCCTTTTTTCTATTAAATCTCTGAGAATCTTGGACGCTGGGGACTAGAAGGTCCCTGAGGTCATTTGGCCTGATCCTCCCCGGATGCTTCAACATCCTTTTTGACTCACGGACTTTACAAAGTCAGTATTTTTGAGAACAAAAACTAACGGTGTGCTTCTGGGTGATAACCTTTAAGCTGCTGATCACTTTCACTCTTCCATGCAGGGGTGGGGACCGCCCCACCCCGCCTCCCCCTGCCCTGCCCACGCAGCGCTGTTCACCCTGAAATGCAAGCTCCTGGCTTCCTGGCTGTCCCCGCCTGTGCTGGCTATGTGACCCTGTGTTCCAGCTTGGGGGCTGCTCCAGCCTCACCTCCTGTGACAGCCCCATGAGCAGAGGCATGTCAGCAAAGTGCAGCCCCCTGGCTGGGCAGGCATGGCAGGGACAAACTCCCCACCCTCCTGCCCCCAAAGCCCCTTCAAAAGGCGTGGGAGCTGCAGAATTTTCCATGCCTCTGAAGGATGCCAGGAATCATTTCGTTTGCCTCCGGAGACAGCCCGCGTGCAGTTCATTACCTCAACGCCGGCTGTCAGGGTCCTCTTTCGATTGCAAATGCACACACACATTTCCATCCTTGCCCAAATGCTGTTAAATCCTCCCATTGCTCATCCCTATTAATTGCATCTGCCATAAAGAGGAGAGCAGCATCAGGAAGAGTGGTGTGTGGTGCTGGCAATGCCTGCAAATGGGTCTGTTTGCTTTGTAACAAGCAACTTTGAGGACTCTTGATGGCTTAAGGACGTCCCCATAATGGGCTAGACAGGGTCTAACTTTCATTCCAAGGATTAAAACAAAACAAAGCGAAACAAAACCATGCACAGGCAGGAGACCGATTGTCTGTAATAACCATCCATTTCTAACTGGCATGAGAGACGCCCTTCAGGCAAACACAAGTCCTATAAACAAACTGCCAGCCGCCCCAAAGCCCAAGACCGTAATAATGATAATTATTATTACTGTTTTTATTATAATAGTAACTTGCATTTTAATAGTACTTTGTACTATAAACAAAATATGGGCTGGCGGCAGCCGAGAAACCCAGAGGCAGCTCACTCTTGGGGAGACAAGTGAACCCACAATTTGAAAACTGGGCAACGGATCTAAATATAGAGGAGAAAAGTTAAATCTTAACTCAGCCCAAGAGATCAGAGAGGGCTGCCTGAAAGAGGCAGCCCTCTCTGTTGAGCCTGGACAGGAGAAGCAGACATTTTCCAGGGAGAAGAGCCAGAAGGGGTCCTGGGAGTGGGGAACAGAATGAGCAAAGGCTTGAAGGTGGGAACACCACGTTGCATTTGGGGAACTTGGAGCTACTCAGTGTGGCTGGAGCTCAGAGTTCCAGGGGGTTCCGTCTGGTAAGGTGGGCCCAGAGCAGGCACTCAAGGGTCTTACAGGCTGTGTGGAAGAGTTTGGATTTTACTACAAGGCAATGGGAAGTCACAGAAAGATTTAATTTATTACGCTCTGCTCTGTGTATGTGTGTGTTTCACCTAAGGAGGACCTGTGTTTGCCTTCAGTCTCAAAGATATTGGGACGTGATCCCTTCCATGGCTTCTCCTACTCCTCCCTCAATTTCAGCTTCTGGAACTGCTGCATCAGATCACTCAGCCTGGCGTCCAAGTCCCTAACCTGGCTTTTCATAGATTTATTCTTAATTCTTCAAGAAACGTTCTTAGATAAAGAGATACCCGGGGCTGTGTTTTGGGTGAATTCCTCAGGACTCATTTCAAAGCTACTATTTTTTCTCTTTGATGATCTCCTGTGTTTGACCGTCTATGGAGACTTACAGCTCTCATTCCCATGATGAGTTTTTAATTTTTAGGATGACTAGCTGGTCCTTTTTCATATCTATCCCTGTCTCTTCTGCTTTCTGTTTGGATTTCACAAGTGTTTGTTCTTTTCCTGGATGTTATTCCTCCTTTTTCTCTTAAAAGTCCTGCTATGGGTTGACTCCTCCAGAAAGACCCACTGAAGTCCTTGCCCCCAGAACCTCAACTGTGACCTTATTTGGAAACAGGGTGGTTGCCGATGTAATTGGTTAAAACAAGGTCATCTGGGTGGGCCCCCAGCCCCATATAACCGGTATCTTTAGCGGGGGAGATTTGGACAGAGACATGCACAGAAGGAAGATGATGTGCAGACACAGGAGGACGGCCATGTGAAGACACTGGCTGAGGCGGGAGCTGGTTCTCCCTCGGAGCCCTGAGAACGACCAACCCTTTGGACTCCCAGCCTCCAGAAGTGTGAGAGAACAAACTTCGGTGGCTGTCAGCCCCGCCTCACCCCGTCTGGGACACGTGGCTATGACAGCCGCAGGAAACGAACACAGACCCCAAACATCCCTCACTTCACAGACATTTCAAGGACCTTTCGTGTGGCTTTGCGGTGGCCTTGTGCGGTGTTAGTTTTGGAATTCTGGGGTGCAGACGCAGCTCCCCACCCTGCTCAGCCTCTCCTGGCCAGCAGAGTGTGCTGTCCCAAAGCAGCACCCTCCCCGTCCCACGAAGCCTGAGACAGGGCTAGAACCAGGTCTCACGCTGGCGCCCAGGACCCCTGCTCCACAGTGACATCGAGGGATTGCACCTGTGGCCAGCAGGCGGCTTGGCCCATCCCAGCCCTGCGGCTGCACCCTGCCTTCAGCCTCTGGCGGCCAGACAGACGCCCCTGTCCCTGCAGTGTGGTAAGAGCACCTATTTTCAACTCCTCCCATGAGCCAGCGGGGCCCATCCTGCCCAGGGCTCCCACAGTGGGTCTGGTGTCTGTCCCCCACTTGTCCTGGGCCAGCTTGGGTCCCGGCCACCCGCTAGCTGCCTCTGTGGCATCTGAATCCAGAGTTCAGCAGATCCACCGCTGCAGGCCCATTGATGACCTTGAGTTTCTGAACCACGTCTGGTCCGTGGCAGTGTCTATCTTTGCTTGCAGAGCAGCTCTGCCCTTTCCATTTCTGGATATGCATTTAGGAGTGGGGGACAGGGTGCTGAAATCCACCAGTGAGCCCATACAAGGAGTGGGAAGACTAGGGTGCGGTTTTCAGAAGATTGCTCGGGCCACAGAGTGGAGGTGGCAGGGAAGGACAGCAGGGGCCGAGGCCACACACCTCGGGACAGGGTTGTGGAAGCATTTGAGAGATCTGGAAGAAGAACTGGCAGCCCTCTGTGATTCAGTGGGGAGGGAGAGGGCAGCAAGGAAAAGGCAGGTCAGGAGGGCTGACCCAGGCAGGCGGATTTATGGTGAGAGAGGGAGAAGAGAAGGCACGCAGGTTTGGGCAGGCCGGGGAGAGAATGCCAAGCTGAGGTGTCTAGAGCACCCTCAACAAGCTAAGAGGCAACACTTACGTCTGAGCTTGAGCCCCATCTCTTTGGCAAGGCTTTCCCTGACCTCCTGTGCTAGACACTGTCCAACAGGCCCTGCCCTGTCCACCTGCTCCGCACCCAGGGCCTGACCATGTGACTCCACCAATGACCAACTGGTTTCCAGTCTGTATTAGCTCGGGCTGCCATAACAAGTACCACAGACCAGGGGCTTAAACAACAGACATGGATCGTCTCATGGTTCTGGAGGCTGGCCATCCGAGGTCAAGGCGTCAGCAGGGCTGGTTTCCTCTGAGGCCTCTCTCCCTGGCTTACAGATGGCTGTCTTCTCCCTGAGTCCTCACATGGTCATTCCTCTGTGCTATTAGAGTTTTCATCTCTACTTTTCATAAGGCTACTAGTCAGACTGGATTAGGGCCCACAGATATGACCCCATTTTAACTGAGCCCCCTCAGCTTGGAAGAAGCAATGGCTCCCCGCCATTGCCAGGCCCCGGGTGTCCCTTGTCTGCTCTACCTACACAGCCACACCTCTGTAACCTATCCCGTCACTAACCTCTCTTCGCTTTCCCCTTGACTGTGTGGGCTCTTCCTTGCCCAGACCCTGAGTGATAACTGCCCACCCACTTTCCATCCCTTGGCTCTAGGCTAATTTCTTAGTTTTTTTTTTAAATGATTTTATTTATTTATTTGAGAGAGAGAGAATGAGATAGAGAGAGAGCATGAGAGAGGGAGGGTCAGAGGGAGAAGCAGACTCCCTGCCGAGCAGGGAGCCTGATGCGGGACTCGATCCCGGGACTCCAGGATCATGACCTGAGCCGAAGGCAGTCGCTTAACCAACTGAGCCACCCAGGCGCCCGGCTCTAGGCTAATTTCTGTAGGAATCTTATCATCCCCTGAAGCCTATCACAGACCTGCAGTCCCAAAGGAGCGGGGCCCTCCTAGAAATGCAAGGGCACACCCCTGTGGTGGACTGTATTTCCCAGAGATTGAGGGGTGGGGTCCACGCTCCCACCTTCCCAGCTGCCCTGACCAGTGGAAATCAGGACACTAACTAACTTCCAAGTTCAGACATTCACAGGTGATAAAAGTGAACTGTGACCTATACCTCACGCCTTATACAAGAATGACCTCTAAATGGGTCATGGGCTTAAGTGAAAACTGAATTTACAAAACTTTTGGGTTTTATGGACCTGGACCTAGAACCTCAACCAGAACTTGGCAAAGTGTTCTTAGACTTGACACCAAAAGCATGCCCCATGAGAGGGAGAGTCAGTGAGCTGGACCTCAGAAACATTTCATGTTTTTACCTCACATAAGACGCTCTGAAGAGGGTGAAAACGCAAGAACTGACTGGGAGGGATACCTGCGAATCACACATCCAACAAGGACTGGCATCTAGAACATTCACAACAGGACAAAATCAAACAATTCGACCGGAAGACGGGCATGAATGGACACTGCACCTCAGAAGCTATACAGATGGCAAATGAGCACGTGGACGCGAGCACCATCGCCAGCCCTTAGAGGAACGCGGACTACCACCGCGGTGGGAAATCTGCACACATCTGGGGTAACAATGGCAATGAACAACATCTCCACACGGAACACTGGAAAGAGTGTGCTGGTAAGGCAGTGTGGCCAGTCTGGAAAAGAGGGTGGCAGTTCCTTTCAAAACTAAACATGCAACTACCATACAAAGCAGCAACAAAAACCTATGTTCACACAAAAACCTCTACACAGATGTTCATAGAAGCAGTCTTTGTAGCAGCCCCAAACCAGAAACAACCCAGCAGCCCTTCCGTGGCTGATGGTTAAACTGTGGTCCATCCATACCACAGAACATTACACGGTAGTAAAAAGGAATAATCTATTGAGACACACGACCACTCGGATGGATCCTAAAGTCATTATCCAGAGTGAAGAAAGTCAATCCCAAAAGGTTACATTCTGTATGAGTCCATTTATATACCATTCTTGAAATGACAACATTATAAAGATGGAGCATGGATGAGCAGTTGTCCGGGGTGAGGGAGGCAGGAAGGAGAGGAGAGTGATTATAATAAGGGCACCATGAGGGACCTTGTGGGGACGGAACTGTTCTGTATCTTGACTGTGGTGGTGGATATGATTGAACGGCCCATCTCTCTCCTTCTGTCTCTCTGTTCCTCTGTCTCCCTCTGTCTATTTTGAGATGCTTGCCCTTTGGACCCAACTACCACACTGTAAGGAAGCTCACACCACATGGTGTGGGTGTCCCAGCCAACAGCCTCAGCTGGACCCCGAGATGACCAGCATCGTCAGCAAGACCCAAGAGTGACAAAGCCTCCAGATGACCCCAGCCTCAGGACCAAGTCACCCTGAGCTGTTGAGTCCTCCAGCTGGTGTCCCAGCTGTTGTGGAGCTGAGGCCATCCTGACCCACAGGGTCCGTGAAAGAGAATACAGGAATGTCATTGTTTTAAGGCACAAAGGCTTGGGAGCTTTGTTCCCCAGGCCAAGTTGGCGCCTTGGAATCAGGCCTGCTGTCCTTGAGGCCTTACACACACTGCTCACCTGCACCATCCAGCCCTCACTTCGCTCCCCCTCTGAGTGGACAGCTGTGGGGAGGGCCGTGTGAGCAGCCTAGCAGGTTTCCTTGCTTCCCTCCTAACTGGATGACTGTGCATTCCCAATCCCCTCACACACCACAGTGGAAAAGGTAAGCCTTAGGTGAACACTTTTCTTCTTTGTGTGTGCATCATTGTCCTGGCTAAGACTCCCTCTGGGAGGGAAGGAGGATACTACCTTGCCCATGCCCTTCACCCTCCCCACCCCACCTGCAGCCTGTGGTCAGCTCTAGGCTGTACCTTGTGAGGGAGCAGGGGGATGGACAACCCACTTCAGAAGAGCCAGAAAAGAGCAGCTGTGGGGGGAGTCCCAGGCAGGCGAGCAGGTGGTCCGTGGGCCCACAGGGCAGAGCTGACAGCCACAACCGGGCTCTGGATGGGGGTGACACAGGGCTGTGGGCCCAGCCCAGAACCAGGCAGAGACAGGCAGGGGTCACCGAGGGGATCCTGAGGCCCACCCAGACCTGGAGTTGGAGGGCCCCCGGGGCCTGGGCATCTGTGGCTCCCAGGCTAGGATGGCAACAACTTCAAAGGCAGCCTCCTCTTGGTGCTATAGAGATTTGTTGGCCTCTCAGGGGGACCCTGAAGAAATCCTAATGGGTTTTCTTGGAGAAAGATCCAGGGGATGCAAATGAACCCATGTCTTCCTTCATTAGAATGGGAAATGCTTGCTCACTGCACACAAATGGGATTTTAAAAAATCAACTTTGCCAACCCACGCGGAGCGCCTACAGCAGCATGAAGGAGCCATGTTCCCCAAGGGCAACCTCCCGTCAGGGCAGGGTGGGTGGTATGGGGCACTGGTGGGTGGCAGCCTCCTGTCAGGGCGGGGTGGGTGGTAAGGGGCACTGGTGGGTTGGATTATGCCTGCCCTGCCTGGGGCTGGGGGGAAGAGCTTTCTGTGCGAATCCTCTCGATTTCCTGTCTGGCAGACAGGAAGCAGCGTGCCTGGCCCTGTCTCCTGCACGGAGGGTGCCGGCTTCCACACAGGCCCTCCCAGCCCAGCAGTCAGGGCCAGGCCCTCCCTTCACACCGCCTTCAGGGCGAAGCTACAGACATGACTTAGGAACCTGCTTCCACCTTGGCCACAGGGCCCCTGGGGCCTCCAGTGTCACTGGCTAGAGAATGAGCAGGGCCCCCATGACAAAGCCACCCTAGTCAGTGGCATTATGACAAGTACCCAGACTCAGGCCCTGAGGTCATCATGACTGCATGAGGTCGTCACCAGGTGGGGCCCCATCTTAAAGATAAGGAGACTGAGGTTCAGAGAGGTGACTCCCGATCTGGTGGGGATGTGTATGCCCCCTTTCCAGGTGGGCACACTGCAGTCCAAAGACAGCATGAAGAAGGTCAAAAGTCACACGGTCTCATGTGGCAGCAGTGGGAACTGATGTTTGCTGAAAGTATTTGGTGATTTGATGTCATATCAAGGCCATGAAGGTCCAGCTTCTAAGCTTAGGCGAGGCCCCTAGTGGTCCACCACCTTGCCCCAGCCTGCTGGGGCAGCCCCGCTCTCGCCGTTCACATGCCCAAGAGGGGCATCGGGAAAGTGCAGATGGCCCTGCCAGCCAGCTGCATGTATCACCCCTCACTGCAGGCCCGTTCCTCAAGCTTTAGCCCAAGGCTGGCTGTGAGGTTGGTAGGAGTGAGGCCCGGTCAGCAGAAAGGGGGACCCTGGGCTTGGAGGGCCCGAGCGACCTGCCCAAGATCATGGGACAGGGAGCAGAGCACGGTGGCTGCAGCCCGGTGTCCGGGGGCAGAGACGTCCCAGCCTCCCTGCCTCAGAGGGGTCTGCCCTGCGCCCTGGGAAGGGCTCCTCCTCTGCAAGCACATGCAGTCTGAAATGACAAAAGGGTGACTGCGGCCTGGAGGCAAATGGTGCAGAGAAGCCCTGAGCCCATCCAGGACGGCCGAGGGTCAAGTGGCCTGTTTTCTCCGATTCTAACAATTTGCACTCATTCCCCGCACAGAGAACCTCTGTAATTTACTCTTACCATCTGCAAGCTTATCCAGACATTAAAAGTTAATTTACTCTCTTGCTCCTTCTGTCTGTTATGGCCCGTGTGGGGGCTTTTTCCCCCCCAAAAGCATAAGCCCTGCATCCTTGTGAAATTAAACATTTAAACAGCAATTCCAAGGTTCAAGCTGCCTGATTACCATCTTCCTGGGGGCTCCATGCGGCTCACGACCAGGGCTGAACAATATGTGTGGCCTTGGTGGATACCCAGCCTGAGAAGCTGCCAACCAAGGCATGCGTGCCACGGGAAGGCGCTCAGACCTGAGTCGGAAGCAAATCCGGCACCTGCTGGAATGTTCTGTCGCCCCGGGGAGTCTTGTTCTTGATGCGCTGGGCAGCATGAGAAAACACCCATGTTCTGGTGGTGAGTGTGGCTCCGTGACCTTTAGAGCCGAGACCCTGCCAGAGCCACCTGACTCTCCATTCTGGCTCTGAGGCCGGCTGTCTGTGTCCATTTGTTCCCGTGTGACCCTGGGCAAATCACATCAACTGTCAGATGCTTAACTGACTGGCCCTGAGATCATCATGACTGCATGAGGTCGTCAGCAGGTGGGGCCCCATCTTAAAGATAAAGAGACTGAGGTTCAGAGAGGTGACTCCCGATCTGGTGGGGATCTGTATGCCCCCTTTCCAGGTGGGCACACTGCAGTCCAAAGACAGCATGAAGAAGGTCAAAGGTCACATGGTCTTATGTGGCAGCAGTGGGAACTGCTGGTGCCCCGGGTGCCCCAAGGTGCCCCACCCCAAGGTGCCCCAAGAAGGGAAATTCTTACAGAGCTCTTTAAAAGAAGTATTATATTATTTTCCATCCCATAGAGACACTCCAGCTAACTGGTAACCAAGTGCCACCAACAGGAGTCTTGCTTCAATGAACATCTGCTTTGTGTACAAAATAACATCCTTACTGTGTACAAAAGTCTGTGCTGGAACCTCACACCCATTAGGATGGCTACCACCAAACCAAACCAAACCAAACCAAACCCAGAAAATACCAAGGGTTGGCGATGACGTGGAGAAATTGGAAGCCATGTGCACTGCTGGTGGGAATGCAAAACGCTGCAGCTACTATGAAAAAGAGTATGGTGGTTCCTCAAAGAATTAAAAATAGAACTACCCTGTGATCCAGCAACCCCACTTCTGTGTATTGACCGAAAAGAAGCGAAAGCGGGGACTTGAAGAGATATTTGCACACCCATGTGTTTTGCAGCATTTCTCACAATAGCCAAGAGGCAGACACAACCCAAGTGTCCACCAACATTTTTTTTTCCTAGTGATGAAGGGATACATAAAATGTGGAATACCCATACAACGGGATATTCTTCAGCCTTAAAGAAGAAGGGAATTCTGACACAGGCTAGAACATGGACAAGCCCTGAGGACACTGTGCTCAGTGAAAGGAGCCAGTCACAGAAAGACAACTACTATACGATCCCACTTACCTGAGGTCCCCAGAGCAGTCACATTCCTAGAGACAGAAAGTAGAGGGGTGGCTGCTGGGGACTCCAGGGAGGGCAGTAGGAAGTCAGTGTTCGGTGGGGACAGCATTTCAGTTGGGGAAGAAGAGAAGCGTTCTGGAGCTGGATGGTGGGGCTGGCTGCACAACAGTGTGCACGTACTTAACTCCGCTGAACCGGACACTTAAACGTGGTTAAAACAGCAAATTTTATTGTATGTGTATTTTGCCAGAAAAGTCTGTGCTGGATACTTTCTAGGCAGGATATAAAAGGAGTCCTACTAATGGGAGTGACCACTTATAGGCGTGTTCGTGGGTGTCAGGCAGCACTCTGAGCACGTTCTATCCAATGCCTCACTGCTTCCCTGCAGCACTCTATACGGTAGGTACTCTTACTCTGGCCATTCTACAGATGACTTCTCTGCTCAGCCCTGACGTGGAGCTGGGAGTCCACCCCCGCGAGGCTCATTTCCACAGACGGAATCAGCCAGCCTCCCCTGTGCTCCTGGGTGAGCTCTTTCAGCCATGGGGGGGGGAGGGCAGGCGGCGGCCAGCAGGAGCAGAGGAAGGAGAGGCTGGGTGGGGTATGTGTCCCCTGCTCCCTCCCTATGCACACGGGCCCTGCTGGGTGGCCCTCTCTTGGAGCTACGGTGCTCACTGGATTCCATTAGCACCACACAGACCCGCGTGCACACCACTTGCACACACGCACACACATACACACGTACATGGCTGGCTCCCCACTGCTGCTCATCTCTGGGTGCTGCATCAGCCCTGCTGGCTTCCTTGACGTCACTCATGCCTCTGTAAACTGTCCCTTCATTAAACCTCCCCGTGAGGGCACCTCAGTTTCCCCCACACCCCCGTACTCCTGTCTCTCTGCCGACAAGCATAAGACAGATTTCTAGTCGGGGCGCCCACAGATCGCAGGCTCCTGATCCCATCCCTGCGATGCCCACACTCCAGGCCTGCCATAGGAGTGGGGTGTGAACAGAGTGTGTGGACACAGGAAGCACACAGGAGTAGAAGGATTAGCTTTCCCCAGAACGAACAGACCTCACCTCAGCCGCGGCAATGGAAATGCATTTGCCCTGCAAATTAGTAAGATGCACAGACATAACCTGGCAGGCTTAAAACCAAGTCTGGGGCCCCATTTGCTGGCAAATGGTAAGTGGGTAACAAAGGAGTCTGAGTGAACGGACAGCAGACCCTGCCCATTAGCAGGGGAACACTGGCCTGTCACATGGCCCAGATCCAAAGACAAAGCCTTCCTTCTTTTGTCCATCCTTCCTCTCAAGTTTACTAACCACATGCCGGCGCCCGTGCCAGCTTGCAGGGACCAGGGACGTGCCCGTGAGTGACAGGGACTCGGGGCGGGGGGGCGTGTCCGGGAGGCTTGGGCCTCCCCCAGCTCCAGTGCTCGGCTTTCCTGCCCTAGTCCCCCGGCCTGTGTCCAGGTCACACTGATGGTAGAACTGGGCCAAGAGTGTTCCAGCTCCGCCTCCCCCTGCCCATCTGTGAAACCCTTTCCAGGGTGGCCACTGTCCTGTCTTCCAAAGTGAGGAGCTGGCATTTTCCATCATAATAGGCCGCAGCGGTAAGTGCCTGCTGGTCAGGGACGATTACAACCCCTAAGAAAGCTGGTGCGGAGCTGCAGAGTGTGGCTGCCACTCCAGCAGGTCTCCCCGTCTTCAGGCCGGAAGGTGATAAGGACAGCCCTCAGCCCGCCGCTCAGGCCGCAGAGCTGCTGCAGGGCGCGCAGGGCCACTGAGTCGGCGAGGAATCGGGACGTCCAGTGAGCAGCTGCGCCCACTGGAGCTTGGAGCTGGGAAAGCCCGAAGACAGACAGCTGCTGGGCCATGGCTGCAGCGAGCTGTGCCATCTGCCGAGTCCTTGCACAACTCTTGTCGCGCTCCTGCTTCCCACCATCCCACGACGCGGGCGCTGTTCTTATCCGGGGTTTGCAGATGAGGAGCCTGAGTCTCCAGGAGTTGAGGTAACTCACCCAGGCGGTTCGAAGCCAGTGCGGGGAGGCTGACGTCAAGCTTTGGTTTTCTGATCTCCAAAATGGGGCCCGTGAGGCTCGGCTTTGAGGAGCTTTGTGAGGCCCGAGTGGCATAAATAGGCGTGAAAACCTCTTAGCGCTGTGCCTGGCGTGTCGCGGGAGCTCAGCGGCTCCCTGTCCCTCTCCCTGCTCTTTTGTGCCACACTATCTCTCGCGTCCAGCCGAGTCCCAAGCCCTGCTCTTCCCGGCACCCGGGAGGAACCAGGCCAACCTGTGTTTCCCAGGTCCGTCCAGAACAATAAGACCTAGCATAAAGGCAACGTATCGTCTATCTATCTCAAAATTGGACCCCCTGAAGCATGAAGGACCGACCACTCTGTGCCAGAAGTCCACCGCAGGTAGGGTACGCCAGACTCGTTCAGCCACTCCGCCCATCCCAGAACCCCTGGACTGGAATATAAACACTCACTCGCGCCACGTCCCAAGACCATGAGACAGTCCACATGGCTTAAACGAGCCCAACATTCGTATAGGAGATGCCTCCTAGCTATCCTGTCCATCTGTCCCTCCATTCGTCCACCTGTCCGTCCAACCATCCATCGGTTCAACAACCCACGTGCCAAGCACTGTTCTACGGCAACACGGACCAGCAATGAGCAAGACAGACAGGAACCCCCACCTTGTGGAAGGTGACGCGGCAGGGTGAGGTGGGGGCATTGTGCACAGCAGGTACAAGACGAGGACCCTCGCACGCTCACACCACCCCCCTCCCCTCCCCCACCTCCTGATTTTCCTGGATTCCGCTATTATTTTTACATCATCCAGTTTTCAAACTCACATTCTGTTCATAACTGGATTTCATCATTACCCTGTATTGAAATGGATTAAATGGTCACCACCCGCCCTTCATCACAGCTTCCCCGTCCCTGGGTTCTTCATTCTGATTCATCTGCGAACCGAATGCATTTCCCGTGTTCATCTTTGAGACAGTCTGCCTGTTGCTTTTACACATAAACAACAGCAAGGCTGCGTATATGTTATTCTTGGGGGAACACACCCTCCCTCCTCCACCCCCCAACTCAGAAACCTTGTGGACTTTTCTCCATTATCCCAAGATTTCTGCCCTTGTAGGTGATGCATGTTTTCTGCTTAGACACCTGGAGAAGTCCTTCTCTTGTCTGAACTTGGATATGTCTGATCAGATGTTTCCAGAACACAGAGGGCTTGTCGGACCTTCACTTCTATAGTGCAGCTGATTGTTAGCCGCTGCCCCCACTAGGAGCTAAACTGTGCTTCGGAGCATCATGGGCATTTCTTCCATCCCGGCTGGCTCTCCGCTAATTGCTTTTATCTCTTCCCCTCGTTCTTTCCCAGCTGCACTCGCTCTGGTTATCTTAAGTCTTCCGCTTCTGACATTTTCTCCATTTCAGCAGTCTATCTTCTATTCCTCGCTGCTCCTAATTTATTTATTTGTCCTTAATAATCCTGCTTTGATCTTCAATTTTTTCCTTAGGTCCTTCAATCTCCCTTTTCATCTCACCCTGATTTTTTTTTTTTAATCTTCTATTTTTTTGAGCTCCTCAATTGCAGTTCTTATTAAGTTGCTTTATAGCATGAAGCAATTATGAGAAAATTCCATTTACGGTCCTTTTTTCAAGGTGAGATTCTTTTTTTTCTAAACTCACATTACAAAAATTTTTAAAGAGCGTGATTAGAAAATAGCTTTAGGTTAAACCATGTGAAATTGCTGATATGTGGCCATTTTCGACCTATAAAAATAGTAATTTCATGGTTCAACCTAATACCACGAACACCCAGTTAAATACTTACCTATGCGCTTTTTATTTTTGCTAAAAAATAAGTTACCAGGCTCATGACACTTCACTCCTAAAGATATCAGCAGGACTCTCCTAAGAAGAACCGTGCCCATGAATCTGTGTTGGGTTATTTATCTCTTCCATCCTTCCTTCCATCTTTCTCACTTTGTTTTATCCTCGTATGTGTTTGCACGGCGTCTGTCATCTCACACATGCCTGGGCAGCTCGGTGCAGACACTGGATTTGCTCCAATGTGGTGGGCGCAGACCCTCACTTTCTCTCTACGGGTCTGCTATTCTCTCCCAGGCACAGTGGAAGGGCTGAGAATCCAGGTCCCGCCCCCTCCTCCCATGCCTGGAAGGCTAGCACAGAGCTCAGGGAGACTGTGTGTCGTCCTCATTAGGACACCCAAGTTTTGCTCTGTCTGCAACAGGGGGTGAGAACCAAATTCCCAAGTCATCCTCCAACCCAGTGCAGCAACCTTGAGTCATCCTGGCGCTGCCTGCAGAAGGCTGGAATAGCCAGCGAAGGGCATGCCGGAACTTTTTGCCCTTTGCATGAGTAATTCCTTCTGCCTGGACTCCTTCTTTCCTTCTCACCCTCCTCCTTCCCTGCCTCACCTTTTCTATCCTTTAGGGCTCAGCTGTCACCTCCTCCAGGAAGCCCTCTACGTCTCCCACAAACTGGGTTAGGGGATCTGCCTCTAAATACCCACTGTCCTAAGGGTTTTCTCTGTCACCACCCTTATCACCTGAGATGTCACTGATGAATTATGCATCTGTCTTCTGTTAGGCTGTGGGTGTCTGAACGGCAGGAACTGGGTCATTTTCACCACACCCCCTCCATGCCTGGCATACTGCCTGACACATACTTCAAAATATGGTTCAAAGTAAATGAAAAAGCAGGTGGTGTCCAAAGAAACCTAGGCCACCAATAAATAATTATGCAAAGATACACATTGAATTTTAGTAAAATTAAGGAATTCTGTTCACCCTAACACCATAAACAGAAAGAAAGACAAACCACAGAGTGGGTAAAGACATTCACCATACAGGTATCTCACAAAGGGCTTGCATCCATAATATATATATTTTAGAACCTCCTACAGCTCAATAACAGAAGACAACCCAATAAAAAAAATGAGCAAAAGACTGGGTCATCCATTTCATAAGGAGGAAGTTCTAATGGCTACGACAGCTGTGACACGGTGCTCGAATCAAACCACAGTGAGATCCCACCACACACCCATCAGAACGGCTAAGAGCCAAGAGGCCGACAACCCCAAATGTTGCTGAGACTGTGAAACAACGGAACCCTCGTTCTTTGCTGGCGGGAATGCAGAGAGCTAGCTGGAGAATGGTTTCTATGAAAACCCTTGGCAATTCTGCCCCCAGTACGTACCCAGCAGATGTGCACACGTGCGGCCACCAAAAGTCACGAAATACAGACGGGGGCGGTGAAAGTGGACCAGCTGCAATTATACACAAAAATGTGTGCCTCTCACATAAAGTTGAGTGCAAGAAGCCAGACAAAGGACTACATACTGTATGACTCCATGTCTGTAAAGTACAGAACCACGTAAAACTAATCTATGCTGATGCAAGTCAAAACAGTGGATGGGGTGGGGAGCCAATGGCCGGGAGGGGACCCCAGGGAGCATTCTGGGGCAGTGGAGAGGTTGTCAGTCTTCACCTCCATGGTACCCACAAAAATCCAACAAGTGTGCAGCTAAGATGTGTGCCCTTTACTCTGCAAATATACCTTAATAACACATTTTAAAATCATAGACACAATTTTTAAAAAATACTTTTGCATGCATTAGGTAATAATGCAAAACCAAGGTGAGGGTTAGACACAAGATCAAGGACGGTGTTCACCTGGGGAGGGGGAAGGCTGGGATGAGGAGGAGCACGTGGGGAGGTAAAACTCTCAATATTCCTGCCCTTTGCCGTGCACACCTCACCTCTCCCAGGAAGCCCTCCCTGACCGCCATTAACTGTCCCTGCCACCCCAGTCATTTTGTCACATCACCCCTGCATGCTCTGCTTTGCCTTTTTACTTACTTGTTGACTCCATTTATCTACAGCATAAGTACCCAGAGAGAACAGATTTTTCTCACGGCTATATTCCCAGTCTGGCACACAGTAGGTGCTCAATAAATACATCTTGAATGAAGACTAAATCACCGTATAATATTAAGGACATCTTTCCCTGACTCATTAAACAGTTTGCCAAATAATGCAGCTTTATAAAATTCAGGGTTTTAAAAGTATCTAGTAGTTTGGAACCTAGTGAGGTCTGGGTGGGTAGGTGGCCAGAACAGAGATATGAGCAAAATAAAGAGTGGATATTAACTAAGTTTGGAACAGCCACTCAAGGCTAAATGGAACAGGTCAGGCTGGAGAATAACTTGGGGGAAGAAATTCTTCCAGGTTTAGAGACAGCTTCCCAGCTTCCCACCGATGCAGGCAAACAAAAACACCAACTGTAGAGGGTGCAAGCGGCCCTTCAGGGTCTGGCCACCAGCATCTTCTCCCCGCCAAGTCCCCAGAACTCTTCTCAGACTCTAACCTCGTTGTTTACTCTCCCCGGCTGTCCCCTCTGCTCATTCCTTGTCCACCTGGTGCAATCCTATTCACCTGTAACAACCCAGGCTCGGGAACCCACTCAGGGATGCCTCCTTTCATCTCCCCCAGCCCAAGCCCCTCAAACACACCCGTGCCTAAGTCTCCGCACACATGCTTTCTTGCATGGGCTCATTTGCACATCTACCTTCCAGGTCAGCTCATGCCTGACCCACAGCCTGGGTTAGATAAGTAGTTTCGAGTGACGGAACAAATGAACAGTTTCCGAAAGGAAATGGGTGGCTGAGCTTTCCCCACTGTCAAACAGTGTGCTGATTCGAGGCGAGCCTCCCCCTGCCCCTGTTTTATCTGCCTTTCTCCCCACGTTGCCCACACAAACCCCAAACTGGTTTTCCAATTGCTCCATGTCCACCTCTTGGAGGAGTGGCAGGACTTGCCCTCTGAGCCCTGACCGCCCTGCCCATCGAGTGCCCGGGGGCCGTCCCAGGAGGCAAAGGCCATGTCTAAGTCAAGGCGGGGCAGCTGGACCAGGCCCACAGCAGGGCCACACCTGACCAGAAGGCGGCCGGGGGACAAGAATCATAACCAGACCAACCCTCTACGGAAACAGCGTGTGAATCACCCATGAACAGCAGCTTCCACGGACAGAGTGTACGACCCTGATCATTACCTACTCTCCTGCTGCCGGTGTCTCCAGGGTCACTTGTCCTCAGCAGCCGTGGCTGTTGTGTCTGGCTGGACCCAGATGAAATACTGGCGTTTGCTCAGGGGCCGGAGCACGTGCTGTCAGACAGCAGAGCCACACTCAGCAGGAGACAAGCTTGCCTACGAGGCATCCGGAACCTAGAGACCCTGCTTGCTGACTGGGCAGGTATGCGCCAGACGTGAAGGCAAACGGCGTCCACTGCTGTTCTCTGCCTTCCCACCCCTCTCCCTCCCTCCCCTTCTCTCCAGTGTGGTTAAAGGAGCACAGACTAAACATGCCTGCACTGTGATCCCCTGCGATGCATTCCTTTCTGGGTCCAGCGAGGCAGCCGGCCGCGATTCACTGAGGCCCGTGGCATCATTCCCCAGGCCTCCGTGGCGGGGCCAGCCTCCCCGAGCCGGCTGGGCTGGGCCCTGTAGGCCAGTTCAGTTTGGGCGTCCCAGTGGGGCAGCAGCTCTGGCAGCCCGGGCCCACCCTGACGCCCTCCCCTGCCCACTCTGGGCCCTGCCTGCAACTGCCCCCACCTCCCCAGCTCCTCGGGGGGCCACACGGAAGTGTCTCCAGGGGGTCTGTGTTGGGGGGCGGGTTCTCATTCCAGCAGCCTCGTGGCAGAGCCTTAAGTCCACGGCACCTCCTCCTAACAGCCCAGGGATGGTGGGCCTGTGCTGGACGCCGCTGTGTTTTCCCCATTGGGAATTTTCTTTGCTGCTTTCCAGATACTCCACACTGGAGCCACTTGCTCCCCACACTCCCTAGGGCCACGGCTCCCATCCTCTTGACATCTCTGGGCAAAGGAACGGAGCAAAGACGTCATCCAGGCTTCACCTAATATCCTGCAGCGGAAGCTCACTGAGCAATGTCCTGTGATGGCTTGTGACTTTGAGCAGGTCGCTTCACCCCTCTGAGCCTTGGATCCTCAGCCAGGGCGGGAGGCAGCACAGCCTGGCCAATGAGTATCCCCCTCAGCTGGGTTTCCAATCCTGGCTCCATCAAATGACAAGGATGTGATGTGGGTGGAGTGGCTTTACCTTCCCAGCCCTTATTTTTTCCATGAGTAAAATGGGGGTCTTACTAACATCTTCCAGCTGGGGGATCCAATGAAGCAGCATATGTGTCAAGTGCCTGGCACACAGCAGGTTCTCAATTAAGGGAAGTTGCTCTTGTCCCCAGGTGACATGCAAGGACCTCAGTTCTGTCCATCTAGTCTCCCACATGCTCATGGTGGGAGGTGTTGCATGAAGCTGGTGGGTTCTGCACCTCCCTGTGCTGCTTGGGAAGAAGGGGAACCCCAACCCCCAAGCCTCCCGCCCCAACCCTGCAGAGGCTTCAAGGCCACCTGCTCCTTCCCTGGGATAATTGTGCTCAGCCCTAGGGAGCAGGAGCTAATCAGTGCCAAGGTAGATTAACCCCAGGAGCCCCAGCAACTACTCAGATGATTCCAATTTACGAGATGAAGCCTGCCCCTGAGAACTGCAAGCTGACCATGTCACAGTGTCCAGAGCCTGCTAACAGCCTCAGGCACCTCTGCTCTGACTTTGCCTAACAAGGAGAAGGCTGGGTGGCAGATCTCCAAGGGGCAGAGTGGATGTTCAGGGATCCTCAGGAATCAAGTGGGTGTGTTCTGCATATTTTCCATCCCAGTGGAGACCTTCCTGGGAGAAGAAGGTGCAGGAGACTGGCCCCAAGGCCCTTGAAACAAATGCCGCCCACGTGGAGGGCTTGGTCTGCTCTGGACTGAAATGGCAATTGCCTGGTTAATGAGGCAGGTCCGGGAGGTCTGGCGGGAGGGGAGCAGGCCGTGAATCTACAATCACAGCGGAACAGACAGCAGATACATCCCGCCTGGTAAGATTGACTCAACAAACATTGCCGCTCTGTTCCCAGGGCCCAGGAGGTTGGCCTGAGGCTGCAGACTGGGGACAAAAAGACAAGGGTCCCCTAGAATGTAGGCGCTTTGGGCGCTCTGCTCCCTGTGGGAGCACCGTGCCTGGCACATAGTAGGTATGCAGTACAGGTTTGGTGAATGACTGAGTGATCTCCACCCTCAGGAGCTCACAGTCTGAGGAAAAGACAGAAGAGCAGGAGAGCAGTGTACCTCCATTTGATCACTGCATGCTGGAAAAGCACAGCCTGGAGAAGTGAGGATCCAGCCCTTGCTTTCATGCCTGTGGTGACAGGGGCTTCACTACCTATTGGATAGCACTGACCAAGGAAAGTCTCCCCAGCAGTGAGCTCTTCATCTTTTTGTTCCTGAACCCATTATTTTCAATAACGTTCCACAAACTTACTGTGTTCCATGGAACACAGTAAGTGGAAACTAAGTGTTCGATAAAACTTACTGAATTAGGAAGGGAGGGAGGAAATATCCCTGCTGGTGGTCCCTACTCTGCACTCTGGTTCCCCACAGACCCACCTGTTCCCTGTCCCATGTCATCTCACAAAGACCCCAACTCTGGGTCAGGTAGCCATCCTCCGATTCCCTTTCAGGAATAGGGTCTTCAGTCATCTCCCCTGACAAGTCCCTCCCCACAGTAGGAGCCCCTGGGGCTGGTGGATGAGTCACTCTCCTTGGCTCTCCAAGGGCCCCCAAGAAGGACTAATCTCCTTAGTACATCCATGAGGGCCAGGCGGGGGTCCCAGTGCTCTCCCACCACTAAAGCCCTGCTCAGTAGCCACTCTCAACTCCAATGGAGCTGCCCCCTTTAGGCTTTGCCCTTGAACTTCGCTCCTCCTGGAATGCCTTCCGCTCGGCCACATCCTCTCCCCTCCGGCTGCACGTTCCCATATCTCTCCATCCGGCCTGAGCACCTACCACACCCCACACGACCCTGGGCTGCTGGGAGTACCTGAGAGCATCTGGCAGGGCTGCATGCCCAACCCCTCTGAGAGGCCCTGAGGGATGGTTTTGAGCACGGGCTTTGGAATCAGGCAGTCCAGAACCTGAATGCCGCCTGAGACACATTTGTGTTGTGTGGACCTCAGGGACAGGTTCTTGAACCTCTCTGAGCTACAGTTTTCTCATCTGTACAGTGGGGCTAATTGAACCTTCTTGCCAAGATTGTTGTAAAGATTAAATGAGATAATAGAACAGCCCTGCACACAAGAGGTTCTGATAAATAGTGGCTGTGAACACTAACAGGAAAAATAACCGTATTATTCCACATGCCTCTAGCAAATTTTAACAAATACAAGTGAATCACACAGTTTGAGAGAGACCTCGGGGCAGCAGCTCAGGCAAACCAGTTTCTGGGGTGAAAAGGCCAGCAAGCCAGCGGTGTTCTAGACAGATCAGAACTAGACGGATCCTGGTGCCCACGTGCGGAACACAGAGGCAATGAGGAGCCCTGTTCATCAGCCCATTGGAGTCAGGGCCCGGGATTTACACAAACAGCCTGGGCCCCCGCAGCTCCGCCCTGGTCTGCATAGTCAGCCCGTAGTCATGGCCCTCCTGGCCAGGGCCTCCGGGTGTGGTGGAAGCTGGCCTCCAGCTTCCACTTCCCAGAATGCTGGGAAGATGGTCAGGCTAAGCCCAAAGTCTTTAAGACACTGAGCCCCCCTCCCATGAGGATCCATTCCCAAGCCCTGGGAAAACCAAGCCTTCTCAAGCTGTGAAGCTCAGAAGCCGTCTCCCCATCCCCTTCCCTGCCCCCACCACTCAGGGCACTGCCAGGGCTTCAGGTGGCCCCCACACAGACGAACTTTTTTATGTTGATGTATTAATTTTCACATTTCAGAAAAATACACAGCAGGCCCGTTGTACCCATGAGCTCACAGTAATGCCTGCTTAGGACAGAACCCAGCACAGTCAACTAAAGGGCGCTTCTATAAGAATCTGCATAGCCAGTGATGCTCCTATGACCGGGCCGCCGTCCTCCGTGGTCCTACTGCCCCTTCCCCAAGCCCCTCCCACCCAGGTCTTGCCTCCATGTCCCTGGAGTACCCGCCCTCTTCTCCCCCTGCTCCCAGGAGGAGCAGGTGCCCAGGCTTGGGAGCCGGCCAGTGCTGTCAAGAGACCTTCCAACTCAACACTCAAGGATCACCTCCTCTGTGAGGCCCTCCCACCCTGACCGGGAATTCCTCTTCTCTCTTCCTGGCCTCCTTCTGCTGGAACGGGTGGTAGAATTCCAACTCGGAGCTGGCCACCAGCCTGTCCCTGTCTCCCACTGCCTCTGCACCTGGATGGGTAGGCCTGTCCCTCGTCCACACCTGAATCTTCCACACACAGGTCTGGCATGGAGTGGGGGTCAGTAAATGTTTGTAGCAGGTGGGCAGGCAGACAGGAGGGAAGAGAGAGGAAATGCCCTCCCAAAACTGATGAACCAAAAAGCAAGACAAATGCCAAAGTAGTCCCATTGATAGCCCCCAGTCCTGACTAGAAATCAGAGGAAGGTCTCCACCAGACTACACACACACTTGCCCCACTGCAGGGCTAGGCTGCAAATCCAATGCCTTCCCGAATGACTGGCAAAATGCAACTCGCCAGAGGCGTTTCACAGGGGACATCTGACAGGCGCCCTCCCACAAGTACTAGGCAGCCTAGAGGTCACCAGCTTTCTGCCCCCAGGAGGGCAGCTGTGTGTGCTCACCTGAGACACAGCCCTGCTGAGCTAGCATCACTTGTGCTGTTCCTGGTGCCCAAGCATCTGGGTCTCTCTGTCGGCCATGCAGATGGTTCACTGAGTGTCCATACAGGCCTCTCCTCCAGCTTCTACATCAACAGGCTGAGAGGCAAGGAGGAGGCCTCATCTGGCCTGCCCAAGATGCCAGGGAGAGCACAGCCATCTCCACAGCAGCAACTCCTGGACCAGTGGCCAGGCCTGGGGCATTTCCATGTGTCCTCATGATGGCTCCACTACACAGGATTGCCCCTGCACGGGGCACCAGGTGAAGGGAAGGGCCTGGCCGGCTGAGAGGTGGTAGACTTCCTCCATGGAGTTCTTAGCAACCTCACTGCTATGTACAAGGAAACCGATGCTCCAGGACTTTAGAAAGCCAGGCTGTGGGCTGCAGGGTGTATGAGGTCGGAGGCCCATCCACATCTGTGTCCCCAGGTCTCCACGGCCAGCTTCAGCAAACCCAGCAGGTGTTTACTGCCCCGAATACATCATTAATCCCATTGATCTAGTGGTTAGCAAATCAATCAAAGAGGTCAAGGCCACAGCAATCCCCCTATTTTATTTGGCCCCCTCCATAGCTGCCTCTACCAACCCACAACATAGAAGGCATTTCAAGAAAACCACAGAATGCCAAGTCCCATGGGGCGGTAAAGACTGAGAAGTTGTATCTCAATAAAGGTGTTCTAAAAAGTCAACCGTCCAGCCCCCAACAAGGTCAGGAATATCTCCTATGGCATTCCTGAGAGATGGCCATGAGATGCTTCTTGAATACCACTAGGGATGAGCAGCTCACCCTTGTTCTTTTTTGAGAAAAAGCTTTACTGAAGTAAAATTCAGATACCATATAATTCACCCATTTAAAATGTACACATCAGTGGCATTCAGTATATTCAGAGTTGTGCCACCACTGCCAAAATTTTAGAACACTTTCATCATCTCAAAAAGAAACCCTCTGGGGCGCCTGGGTGGCTCAGTTGGTTAAGCATCTGCCTTCGGCTCGGGTCATGGTCCCAGGGTCTTGGGGTTGAGCCCCATGTCAGGCTCCCTGCTAAGCGGGAGCCTACTTCTCCCTTTCCCTCTGCTTCTCCTCCCAGCTTGTGCTCTCTCTCTCTCTCAAATAAATAAATAAAATCTTTTTTTTTTTGTTTAAAGAAAGAAACCCTCTATCCCTCCCCTTTCTCATACCCCAGCCTCTGGTAAACACCAGTCTATAGATATATGTCTTCTGAATTCCATATAAATGGGATCATAGGTGGACTTTTGTGTGGCTTTCACTTGGTATCATGTTTTCTAGGTCCATCCATGTAGTGGCATGTGCTAGCACTCCGTTCCTTTCCAAGGCTGAGTAATATTCCATGGTATGGATAGGCCACGTTTTTTCTATCCATTCATCTGTCACTCATCATGGACGCCTGAGTTGTTTCCATGTGTTGACTACTGTGAATAATATTGGTGTGAACATTTGTGTACAAGTTTTCACGTGGACATAGGTTTTCATTTCTCTTGGGTCTATACCTAGGTGAAATTACTGGGTCATATGGTAACTCTGTTCAGCTGCTTGAGGAACTGCCAGGCTGTGTTCCAGAGTGGTGGCACCATTTTATACATTCCCACCAGCGGTGAGGGAGGGTTCTGATTTCTCCACATCCTCACCAACACTTGCTACTGCCTGTCTTTTTGATTAAAGCCCTTCAATTGGGTGTGAGGTGGTATCTCATTGTGGTTTTGATCTGCATTTCCCTGATGCTAAAGGATGTCAGACATCTTCTCTGGTGCTTATTGGCTATTTATGTATCCTATTTAGAGAAATGTCTATTCAAGTCTTTAGCCCATTTTAAAAATGGGTTGTCTTTTTGTTGTTGCTTTGCTCACTTTTTAGTTAGGTTACTTTTTATTATTGAATTATAAGAGCTCTTTATATAGGCACAAGTCTCTTATATGTGATTTCTGAATATTTTCTTCCCTTCTGTGTGTTGTCTCATGTTCTTGATAGTGTTTGTCAAAGCACAGAAGTTTTTTATATTGATGGAGTTCAATTAAATTTATCTACGTTTTCTTTAGTTGCTCATGCTTTTGATATCATATATGACTCTTTTGCCAAATCCAAGGTCACACAGATCTATCCCATGCGTTTTTTTTGTTAAGAGTTTTACCACTTCTAGCTCTCACATTTAGGTCTTGGATCATTTTGAGGAAGTCTTTGTTTATGGTGTGAGGTAGGGTTCCAACTTTATTCTTTAGCATGTGGATATCCAGTTGTCCCAGGACTATCTGTTGGAAAGACTGTCCTTTCTCCCACTGAATGATCTCAGCACCCTGTGGGAAACAGTTGACCACAGATCTATGCATTTGTTTCTGGACTCTCAATTCCATTCCGTTGACCTATGTGTCTATCCTTATGCCAGTACCATATAGTCTAAATTACCATTGCTTTGTGGTAAGTTTTTTTTTTTTTATAAATATTTTATTTATTTGACAGAGAGAGAGCGTAAGAGAGCACAAGCAGGGGGAGCAGCAGAGGGAGAGGGAGAAGCAGGCTCCCTGCTGAGCAGGGAGCCTGGGGCAGAGCTTGATCCCAGGACCTGGGATCATGACCTGAGCCAAAGGCAGATGCTTAACCACTTGAGCCACCCAGGCACCGCTGTAGTAAGTTTTGAAATTGGGAAGTGGGGGTCCTCTTCCTGTGCTTCTTTTTCAGGATTGTTGTGACTATCCTGGGTCCCTTGCAATTCCACGTGAATTATAGGGTCTGCTTGTTACCCTCACTCTTGCTCAACATGAACGTGCAGGAAGGATTTTACCCAGGGCTCCTTTAAAACTTCATGTCCTTCACTTTGAGTCAAGTTTTCAGCCATAAAAGATCATATTAAACCTGATCAAATCTAATCAATTGGCACACTGGGTAATTACCAGACTGCAAATTAAAGTGACTGATGCCCTGCGAACCTGCCTGGCATAACCAGGTCCCCTGTGTGGGACCGGACACTGTTGTAAGAGATGGCTGGATGGAAAACAAGCAGATGCCCAGGCTGTCTCAGGAATGGCCATCACCCCCCTCCCCACCCCCAGGTACCCAAACCAGGGACCAGCACCATCACAGACTTCTGCACTCCCAAGCCTTGTCAATGCTACCTCCCCCCAAAACCTCATATAAGACCATCCCTCCATCCAGAGCCCAGACCCCACCAGCCCTCCCCAGGGCTTCCTCCTGCTGCAATGTCCTCCCCTCCCTCCACGTCTACCCAGCTCAGTCCACACTGTCACTCCCCACAGCCGGTGTGGGGACGATCCAGGCCCCTTACCCAGGCTGTTTGACCCCTCCCGCCTTTGCTGTTTTGGTTCCTCTGCTCCAGTGTCCCCTTTCCTACCACCAAACAGCCCCAAATCCCTGATCGGACAAACACCTCTCTCTGAGATTGTTTTTCCTTCATTCTGGATTTCCTCCCCACTGTATTACATACTTGAAAGTCTTTCTGTACACATTCAACAAATATTTATGGAGTGCCTGACTCAGGCAGAGGAAGTACTGGGGGGGGGACACAGTGGTGAAAAGTGTTGCCACCTTCACAGTAACGACATTCTAGCAGGGAAGACAGCTAACGAGTAGACACATGAATCCAAGGAGTGGAACCACTGGGACACAGAGCAGCCATGAATGTACCTTGAGTAGGAAATGGCAAACACCTTCCCCAGCATTACGAATTTCCACCGCCCCTGCTGGAGCATGGAGTTCCTGTGGCTCTACATTCCTCACCAACACTTGGTATTATCAGTCAGTATCCTTCATTGTGTATTTCCTTGATTACAGACGAGGTCAAGTACCTTTTTGTTTGTTTATTATGCACTTGCATATCTCATTTTGCAAAGCGCCACTCTCCCCTGGCCCCAGTCAAGTTTGACTGAGTTCTGCTCCGTGCCCCTAAGTCATCGACACGAACCTTCCTTGGAGGATCCATCATGCATATCCCACCTGGCTCTCTACTGCCCACACCACATTTGCCATGGGCTCTTCTTCAGCTCTGTGCACACTGTTTGCTGCAGCAAACTTCGGTGGTGACTTTTGGCCATGACACCCCATTGCCGAGTTTGGGGAACTTCTCTCCTTGTCAGCCTTCCCTTCTCTAAGGCACAAATGAGAAACTCGCTCTCAGAGCCCCCACCGCAGTTCAAGTGCAGCATGGGGCCTCACTCTGCCAGTCAGGCACCCCTGTGTAGGAACTGGGCCAGAAGCCTGCAAGGTGAGGAATCCATCCTGGCAAGAGGACAGACCACGGCAGGGGAGACAACTGGCGCTCGGGGCATGGTGGCACAGCTGGAGCCCAGCAGGGCAGGGGCCCCAGGGAGCAGACTGCAGTCTTGTTTGGGTGCTGTTCCTGACTGTGCAGCTAGTTTCTCTGGGCCTCCTGGCTGGCACAGAGCACCCGACAATATCCTTCAATAACTGACTTCCCTGCTTAAACTTGCAAGAACAGATTCTGTCCTTTGTAACTGAGCTCTGAGACTAAAGCGGGGTTCAAATAAACACTGGTTGAATGAGTGGGTGAGTGGCTGAATCAACGGATGGGTATCTCACTACACCGTGAGCCCCAGTGCCTGGCACAGAGTAGACCTAGGACACGCTTGAGGGCTGGCAGAATGAATGCGGGAGTGTCTACGGAATGTTCGGAGCAGCTGACGTCGGGGATGCTACCCAAGGGCTGGGAGGAGGCGAGGTGCAGATGGTGGGGGCTCAGCTCCTCGTTCACCGTCTGGCAATGGAAGAGAAGGTGACTCCTGACTCGCTCGTCACTTTCACTTGCACCTACATGGCGGGCAGCACCGCCTTTGTTCCCGAGACACAGTCCTCAGGAAAGGCTCCCACGGCCCATGAGACAGCAACATGGAGAAAGATGAAAGAAAAGCCCTCAATCTGGGGAATGAAAGAGATTCCAACATCAACCAGGGCCATGGTGCAGAAGGGCCGGCTCGCAGACGTGCCCGGAGGCCCGAGCACGTCACGCACTGCTGCGCGGTGAAGTCAACAAGGACACCAATTAAGTTAGCAAGAACCATCAGCTCACCACCACAATAGCCACCCAGGGCCTGCGCTCCGGACACACACACAGTGACAACGATCCCACCGGGCAACTCGAGGTAACTGTGCTCATCCTCAGGCTCCCTTGGAAGAGCGAAGGGCAGCAAACAGCAAGACTTTTATTTTAAAATGATTTTGAGCCCAAATGGTTTCCAAGTCTAAGGAGCAGGCGGAGTATTTTGCATGTGTGAGGGCATTAATAAATGCCTCTTTGAAGCTGGGGGCGGGGAGAGGCAAAGCTACATAGGTAATAAGAAGCTGAGATACTATGAAACATTCTCAGCAGCATCGATACAGGGCTGTGTCGACAGCTCAGAAAAGGCTCAGACACCGCCCTGTGTCTTACCCCCAGTATGGCTGGGCCAACGGTTTGGCATGGTCAGTTCACTTCAATTGTCTCCACAAATGCATGAGGCTCGGAGCTCAGAGGGGGCCCTGGACGGCCAATGTCACACAGCTGGGCCAAGCGTGGGCCCGTTTCCATGTGGGCTTCACCACATTTCTCAACCTCACCTGTGATTTCTGGCCCAGGGCACTCAAGGCAGAACCCACTTGTGAGCTCACAAAACAGGCCCCATCAAGGCTCCAGAATAAACTGGTCCCCCAAACCAAGGTGCTGTTTTCTTACTGATTCCTAAATGTTCCCGAGGCTGGGTCCAGGGGACAGTGAGTCCGAGTGGTGGAGTCACGGCCCTGGAGCTGGGCCAATTTTGAGAGATCTGTCCAGTATCTACTGGAAATACATTTCAGTGGGCATTCCTTCGGACATTCTAGGAATCTATCCAAAGCACATAATCATTGCACAAAGATGCAAAAAAATATTGACAGTTACCAGCTGCTCACCAGCAGAAGATGAAATAGACAACAATATCATACACGTGACATGGGGAATGCTGTGGCCCCTAAAATGCTGCTATGGTATGACCTCTCCCTAACAGGAGTCCTACATGCCACCAGCCCCTGTGAGCTCCATGAGAACCACGAGGTCAAATATGCTCTGCGGATGCTCCCCATCGGGAACAGAAGGCCCTCAAAAGGAGTCACTGGAGCAAGTTTTATGAGGGGCTCAGGTTAGGGGAGCCAACCGGAGATGCTGAAGCTCCCAGGGCTGGCACAAGTGGGGAGCTACTAAACCCCTAGTCCTAAGAGACGGTGGGGGGCATTTATAGAGCCTGAAAGGTTGGCAGGGGGAGGCCCTCTCAATGGGGGTTGTGGCTGTGGACAGAGGGACACAGCCATGGCCTACCCCCTGATCCAGCAGAATGAGTACTCCAGCCTCCTCTCTTCCTGCCCGCTGATCTTGTGTCCCCACCACCCTGTGGGCATGAGCCAGTGACAGGGCGTCCTTCCAGGGCCCAGAGCATGGTGGAGGGGAGCAAGCAGAGTGGGTCCAGGTGGATGGATGTATCTCTTCCTCTCAGAGACTCAAAACATGTGTTCATTAGCATGTCCCACATACACATTTAGCTTCATTTCCTCCAGCCTCTTCCCAAAGCATCTGACCTTTTCTCCTGGGGTCTTTGGGTCACTTTGACCTAGAACAGTTGGTGTCAGACGAAGCACATCATTAAGTCGGCAAAGTGAACAGACTACAAAACTTCACTGACACCGGTATGAGCTCACTCAGTGTGGTGACAAAGTATTCGCCCAGGAGAAATCTGGCTCAGGAGGAAGTGCTCCCACATAATGGACAACGAATCTTCATTTTGTTCTTAGTGACTTTCTTTATTTTTCCATTCAAACCTGAGGGAATGTGACTCAGGTCCATTGGCAGGTTGGTTGGCTTTGTGTCACAGTTCAGTGATTTTTAGAAACTTTACTGAGTGGTGCAACCACCTGCATAAATTGGTTTTAAAACACTTTCTTGCTCCAGTAAGACTCCTCATACCTAATTACATACAGCCCATCCTATTCTCATCACCAGTCCCTGGAAACCACGAATCTACTTCTGTCTCTACAGATTTGCCTATTCTGGCCTTGCTGAGGATGGAGTCCTGAGGTACAGTGGTCTTGCGTGATGGGCTGCTCTCACTGAGCATAACATTTTCAAAGTTCATCCATGACATAGGTTGTATCAGAAAGTAGTCCATTCCTTTTTCAAGGCTGAGTTGTGTTCCATGGTATAGACGTACCACATTCCATCTATACATTTACACCACTTTCCAGAGCATTTCCCCCAGAAGCCACCTAGAGGAACCCCAAGGCCCAGAAAGAGGGCAGGAGAGGGGAGAGCAGGGGCACCTCCACACCCGTCCAAGCAGTGTTGGACATTCATAACACCTGTTTCCAAGTTCACCAGCAAGAGGAAGCTGACAGTCAGCAGACTCAAAAATGGATCATTCAACATACAGTCATGGCACCCACTTTGTCCAGGTTCAGGAATCCCTCCCTGGAGTTGCTCACAGTGATGTCAGCCCTCCCGGGCCCCCCAGGGACTTCCCCAAACAGGAAAACTGCCTGGTGACCTCAAGATGGCATGGCCATGTGGCCTTTGAGGATATGCCCCCCCCCCCCAGCCCCATCCTGGTGGGAAGGAACATTAAGCAGACACACCAAACATAATGCTGCCTCATTAATATTCATTACCACCTCACCAACTGCCCACCCGCCCCGCGGGTCCTGGGGGAACCAGTGGAGGACTTGAAAAATGGGCTCATTAAGATGTTAAATAATTCAACAGCAAGCAGACACTGCCAAATGCTCGGCAGGCTTTCTGCTTGGGCAGCGGCATCAATGCTTGCCCACAGACCGACCACTGCTGCCGGACCCTCCCGGCCTGGGGGACTGTCCACGCCCGTCATGGGGCAGCAAGAGAGGGCTGGCACCCTTAACAAGGAGGGAGATGGACTTTCTTTGTCCAAAGATTAGCATTCGTTTCAGCAAGGCCCCTGGAGCTGCTCATAGCTTATTTCAATAATGCTGAGGTCGCCCAAAACAGCTGGGAAACTTGACTTTGGGATGCAAATGTGTTTGTGGACGAAAGAACCAGGCCAGCTGGGGCCTTGGGCAAACTGGCGCTTCCAAAGGGACAGCGCTGCTGAGCTCCCACACCATGTCCTTCAATCTCAAACCTGGAAAACATCGCGGAGGAGAAAGGTGCTTCTCACCAGCATCTGGGTGACCAAAGAGGAGCATGCCCTTATACTGACCCATTGAAGCAAATGACTAATAATCAAGCCTAGTTGCTGGCCTAGAGCAAGGCACAGCCTTAAAGCAAAAGCGGACTTACTCCTTTGGTTTACGGTATTACCTCAGGAGTTCCCTGAAAAGCAGCAGTGCCTGAAAATATTCCGCGGCGCGTGTCAACCCTTGCAGAGAACCGCCTCCTCCCCAGGTGTGGAGGGCAATGTCCATCTGGATGCCCACGTCCTGGGATGTACGGCTCCCTCAGCCTCATTAACAGTCTGGCCAAACCACTCCTCACATCTCCCTTCATCTAGATCCGCATGGATGGGATTTTGCTGCCAAACTCCTGTTACTATTAATAGCTACCAGCTATGGGAATGCTCCACAGGCATTTACTTCACTTATTTCTCAAAACAATGTCGTGGGCTGCCTCCTCTGCTCTTCAGGAGGGAAGGGAAGGAGCAGAGAGAGGCAGTGATGAGTCTGAGGGAAGCAGGGAGGCCAGTGACTAGGGAAGCCAGCACGAGCCCAGAGTGTCTGGCTCTGAGGTCATGTTCATAACCATGGCCTCAGGGTCAGCCACTGGAATGACCCTGTGTGGTCAACACCACAGGAAGGCCCCAGACCAAGAGACCAACTAAGATGGTGAGACATGGGCCGGGTGCTTCTGCCTGAGCACTGCCCCATGCCCTATGGGCAGAGGCAAGGCTTTCCCAACCTGGTCAAGGTGGGGGGGTCACCTCGTGCCTGACTGGAAGTGGCCTCTGGGGGTAAACACAGTATCCCATGCTTGCCTGCTTTCTGGCCCACTGCCTCTCTGCAAGCCCACCTGGCTCAACCAGAAGGATGACACTGTTCCTGCGGCTGGGGGAGGAGCCAGAGAAAGGACAAAAAAAGGCCAGAGACTCAGGACACAGACCCCTCCCTCACACCTCACAGCACCTCTGGGAGGCACGTGGGGAAGCTTCCGGGCAAGACTGAGTGGAGGGTCCACCCTTGTAATAAGCAATAGAGCTGCCATTCCCACCTGCCAGCCCAAGCTGGCCACCTGGCACCCCATGCCCCTAATTCGCTCACAAAACTCGGGCTCCCGGAGCCCCTGGGGACAGAGGCCGGAGGGGGTCGGTGGCCCCCCTGAGCCCTGCACAGTACTGCCATGGCTGCAGCCAGGGAGGCATATGGCTCAGGGACTGAATCAGAGGGGCCAGGCCTCCTCCACACCAGCATCTGCCACAAGACGAGGACGTTCCACCTTCAGTTAGCGATCTGGAAAATGAAACTCGGCACCCACGGTGACCAGATTAATTTTAAAGGACCCCAGGTACACGCAGCTGCCTGGCCTCGCAATTTAGTGTGCCCCAGAGATGACTGAGTTTCCTCAGCCAGGCCCAGATCCTACCCAGGAACAGGAACCCCAGGAGCAGAGGAGTGGAAGGGAGAGGGAGCAGCCTGCCCAGCCCCACACCCCTGCAACCCCAGAGGGGTTTCTTTCTTTTGTTTTATTGTGGTTAAAAGATACCCAACATGAAATTTGACATTCTATGCACACAGTTTAGTGGTATTAAGGACACTCATGTTGTGCAACCATCCCCACCATCCATCCAGGGAACTTTCTCATCTTCCCAAACTGAAACTCTCCCCATTAAACACAAACTCCCTGTTCCGGTCCCTCAGCCTCCGGCACCCACCATCCTACTTTCTCTCTCTATGGATTTGACTCCTCTCGGGACCTCCTCACCCTTTGGGATTACTTATTTCACCGAGCACCATGTCCTCAAGGTCCATCCACGCTGTAGCCTGCGTCAGAATTCCCTTCCTCTTGGGGCGCCTGGGTGGCTCAGTTGGTTGGGCGACTGCCTTCGGCTCAGGTCATGATCCCGGAGTCCCGGGATCGAGTCCCACGTCAGGCTCCCTGCTCAGCAGGGAGTCTGCTTCTCCCTCTGACCCTCCTCCCTCTCATGCTCTCTGTCTCTCATTCTCTCTCTCGCAAATAAATAAAATCTTTAAAAAAATATTAAAAAAAAAAAAAAAAAGAATTCCCTTCCTCTTGAATCCTGAATAACATTCCGTTGCGTGGACAGACCACATTTTGCCGATCCGTTCATCCATTGATGGACACTTGGGTTGCTCCCACTTTTTGCCTGTTGTGAATAATGCTGCTACGAATGTGGGGGTGCATGTATCTGTTCAAATCCCTGCTTTCGATTATTTGGGGGTACAAACCCAGAGGTGGGACTGCTGGATCATACAGTGATTCTACGTTCAACTTTTTGAGGAATCGCCATGCCGCTTTCCCCAGCAGCTGCGCCAAATTGCACCCCCACCAGCAGTGCACAAGGGTTTCCATTTCTCCACAGCCTCGCCAACCAGAGAAGAGTTTCTCAAAGCTAACTCCAGGGGACGGCATGAGCTGTGACAAGCCATGGAAAAGCATTCCAAGACCAACCAGGTTTGGGAACTGGTGAGCATGTGTCTTTCCCACAGGGCTCCTCAGAACTATTAATATGCCAGTGAACTCAGGGACCAGACAAGGGACGAGATAAGCAGAGATGCTCCAAACTCTGCTTTCTTGAGAGCTGTCAGGGATGGCCGGTCTCCAGGCTACAGGACCACACCGGTAGAAAAGTCCCGAAACACAGAGTCGGCATTCAGAAACGGCTGTAGCCATTTTCCAATGTCCTGACATCCAGTGTGGGATCTTGTATTTGACCAAAGTATCGATTGCAATGGATTGGTAATAACAAAACAAGGGATCTTTTTTCAGAGAGAGAGGTTGAGAACTGTCATTCTAGAAGACGCTGTTATAGAGATTGGGGCAGGGGTAGGGGAAGGTGCAACCCCACCCCCACCACCCCCACCCCAGGCCCCTTGGCTTTCTTCCTGCGTGTGCTGTGGTCCACTCTTCTATCTGGCTCTCCATACTTTGCAAATAATTCCCCAGAATGTTATCTCTTAATAGAAAAATGAATAATGCTTCATTGCATAACTGGCCTCTTCTGGGTTAGAGACATGGGCTGCAGGAGGAAATCATAGAAGGACAGAAGCTCAGGTTGAGGAGCGACCCTAAAGGCTCAAGTGCTTCCGGGAAGATGAAAACTCTCCAGCCTCATAGCGAAGCGGTGCCCAGCCTCTGCTTTCCTGACTGCCCGGAAGGGAAGCTCACCACCTCCTGGGACAGCCTCCTCCAGTGCGTGAGTGAAAAGCTTTTCCTTCACACTAAGCCGGACCTTCCCCATGCACGGGGACTGCTGGTGGCCCAATCCCTTGGGGCTGGCAGGCCTTCTGCCTCAGAGAGAAGCTGGGGAGGGACCAGAGAGATGGGCCAGCCTGAGTCCAGTGTCCCTATGGAAGGATGTGCAAACCGGCCTCCCACTGTGTCCACCCCTGCCCTGCCTACCAGTCCTGCCAGATCTGAGAATCCAAGCTTCTGCCTACTAGAGATATGCTGGGGCACCAGGGAGACCATGGCTCTCTGCAAAAGGAAGTCAAAACAAAGGCATTAGAGGGAAGAGGAAAAGCTTATTAATTTTTGGGCCCCATTCCAGATTTGACACCTGGCCCATTTCAGCATTTTCTGAACTGACAGACTCAGGCAGAAGGAAGGAAGGAAGGGGGACATCTTGTGCCCTAGAAATTTACTGCCCAGAGCCACCTACTAAGGCATGCTGATTTAGAATCACAGGACATTAATTAGCTTCAGACGAGAATGGGAGGTCAGCAAAATGCAGGGATTCAGAGCCAGGCTCTGGAGCGGGATGGTTGGGGCTGAGTCCTCACTTGGCCACATAGCCACTGAGCAACTTTGAGTGAGTTACTTAACCTCTCTGAACCTCCAGTTCTTTATCTGAGAAATGGAGACAATAAGGATGCTGACCCCCTGAGGCCGTGGGGAAACTCAAGTGGGGAAAGATGATGCAATCCAGGACTGGCCTGGAGAGAGAGCAGGATAGGGGGACCATTAGAACTAGCATGCCCAGCTCCCCACCCTGGCTGGGAGTTGCCTCAACAACCCAGTCCAGGCAGAGGGAGGGAGAAAACAGAAGCCTGCCCCAAGCCCCTCAAGGTGTAGCCAGAAGAAGGATGCTCACCACATCTAGTTAGGAGGCTCCAAGGGGATCAGCAGAAAGGCCTATAAGGGGAATTATTTCTGTGCTGGGGGGGGGTCAATGCCAGAACCACAGGTCTTCACCCATGCTAGGCCCTGGGCTCAGCCACGGCGAGGACTGCCTGCTGTCTAGGGTGCAGTGGGGAAAAGGGGGCTGGACAAAACACGCCTCAGGACTACCATGCCTCAAACTGCTTTTCATGTAGACTCCCAAAGTGTTTATAAAGCAGCGTTTACTTACTCTCCGATACTGAATTAGGTAAATATTATAGCAGATTTCTGCAACGCCTACGAAAGTATTTGGAGATCAACTCAACGTTTGGAATCACACAGTTATCTTAGGCCACCATCCGCTGAGAAGGGCATGGGACAGGAACGCGGCCTGCCAGCAGGATAGATTCACATGTTCCTCCTCGGGGGGGCAGCCCCATGGGAGCCAACCCTTCCATGAATAATTCCATCAGCAAAGTGTCCAGGCTCCCCGCAAGGGATGCGGCCAGCACAAGAGCCACTGTGCTCAGCAAAGCCCAAGCATGGGGGCCCATCAGGTGTTTAGAGTCTCAGCCTGTCCAGATGCAATTTACCAAGCAGGAGACATTGGACCATAAGCAATGCTGCCCAGTGACAGAGGGCAGAGTCTGCCTTTGTTCTCAGGGCAACAGCTAGAAAGTTAACCAAAGGTCAAATTGTCACGTAGGAGAAAGGGTTTTGCAACCCACTGTTCACACCTATGACCTCTGGTTAACACCTTTCCATAGAAGTTAATGCATTTTATGACCACCAGGATTTCTATTACCCCAAAGGGATATTAATGTCCCTTTTATCCCCGAACCAAGTAGACTTTGCTTATGGCCAATTAGTTTTATAGCCCTCACAATACCTTTGATCGTGGGGATCTACTGTAACTTTACATCAGGTAACATTAAGTGTCTGTGTTTAACACACCAAGCAGTATTTCACCAGAAGCATTCTCCTCTAAATGAATGACATGAAGAGTCATCACTAGATATGATTTTATTAGATTTCATTATGATTTGGGCCCATTTTTCTCTCTTGGAAACATATGGACAGTGTTAACATGAAGGTTCATCATAAACAGGACTGAATATGCATATCCTCACTTGGCAGGTGGTAAGTGCCAGAAACATTTCCAGTCACACATTCAACAAATATTTATTAGGCCGCTAACGTGTTAGACATAGGCTGGGAGACAGAAAATAAAACAAGGCCCTTGCCATGAAGACACTCAAATTAAATGGAGACACATAAATAGGTGGGTTCTAAGGAACCTGACCAAGGTATGTCCACAGGGCAATGAAAGCAAGGAAGAGAGAGAAATTAACTGCCTGGTAGAGAGAGGAGCAATTTAGCTTGGGTTTTGAGAATGAATAGGAGTTCTCTATAAGAAAGGGCATTCTAATAAGATGCAACAGCATGGCAAAAGAATGGAGGTAGGAAACAGAATCAAAAGCAAGAAAAGGTTTGGTGATCTAGTGCAGAGGGTGCAAGGAGAATCTAGAAAGGCTATTTGATTCATTAATTCACCAGTTTTTAATTAGACAGACAATACAGCTTAGGAACTAAAAACATGGATTCTAAAACCAGTCTGCCTGGGTCTGAATCCCACGTCTGCCATTTAGCACCTGTGTGACCCGGTGGCTCTCAGCATACTCTCCTGTCTGTAGAGGCGATGAGCCTGTGCTCTCTCCCAGCCATTCCATCATCAGACCTGCCACCTGACTGCACCCCTGCCCAGAGGCCTCCCCACCTTGCCTCGCCCCTCACTGCCTTCCCACCTGGCTCAGGAACATGGGGCTGCCTCCCACCAGAGGGACTGAGGCCGTGGGGAGGAGGCGTGGACCGGGAGGTGCAGAGCAGGGTGGGCCAGCTGGACCCGCTCCACAGCGAGGATGGGGAGCAGCAGGTGGGGGTGGGGTGGCCAGTGGAAAGCACCTAGTGTTGCTGTCCTCACACCTGAGCTTTTCCACCCAGCTAGCTGGGCACCTGGCCCATTTTCTTGGCCTCTCTGGGCCTCAGCTAACCCCTCTATCATGCAACAGCGGTGGGACTGAGGGGCTTGTACATGGGTCTCAGCCCAATCAGACCAGCCCATCTGGTGTAGCAAACATTTTATGCCCCTCCTTTAATATCCCGAAATGAAAATCACAGCTGACATAGCATGCCCGCCAAATAACTTTTAAAAAACCAATACAGTGCCCTAACCATACTATAAAGTAGAAATCAAAGGAAAAGGATTTATGACAAAAATAATACATGTTTTAAGATGTCAGCGCAACTTGTCGGGGCCTAACATGACCCCGCTGTGGGATAAGGCAAGGAAGTGACGTCCACCCCTACTCCTGGCGCTACGGAGGCGGTCGGCAACAGGCAGGTGTCAGATGGAGCCTCCGACACCACTCAGGGCACGGCCAAGGTGATGTGATTTTTCTGAAATCATGAACAGCTCTCACTCAAGATCAAAACAAAAGAAAGTACAACTTCTCACCATTTAGAGACCAGCTGTGCTCCTGGGAAAGTCAGCACTGAGGTGGAAATCAGGGTCCAGGCTCAGGGGATAAAGGGCAGAGTTTCCCTTCATGAAGGTCTGATGCGATGTTCAAAAGTCATGAGGCATACAGGAGAATTCTCCACTCTGGGGCCCGCCCCACACACTGCTGTAGGTCCAGCGTGTCCACCCCCCTGAATGCCAATCACCCCCAGCCCCTGGACAGGCAATCACCCAGCCAGCACCTCCATGATGGGGACACACAGGGACAAGTCTCGCCCCTGTACCAGGATCGGGTAACAGAGCTCATGGCCACCCCAAGGCTGCTGCCCTCCCCCAGCGCCCTAGGAACAGGAAGGGGTTGGTGAGGGATGAAGTGAGAGGCAGGCCCGTTGCAAATGTGCACAAACTATCACTGTTCTCCCAACCTCTGCACACTGCCCCATTGAGCAACCTGTTCCCACGATCCCTCCTGGGGAACCTCGGCACTTGCCCCGCCCGCAAGCCCCCTCCTGCCGTTTGCCAGGACGATCTACACCCAGCGTCACCACCATCAGCCTCAGCCAGGAGACCAGCCAGACCCTGAAAGACGGGGCTTGCAGAATGGTGTGTGCAGGGTCCTCAGTTTCTCCTCTGTTCACTTCCAGCCAGAGCCCTGATCTCAAACCCAGGACTGAGAGAGCCAGAGTCCCTGCAGCCGTGAGGGGGACCTTGTTCATGGGCATCCAAGCCGCCCTGCTTGGCCCCAGCTCTCAGAGCTGGATTTCCGGATCTAATTACACTAAGGTTGCCCTGCCAGGGTCCTGGGGTGGGGGAGATTGAAGGCGAGAACCCCTGGGGCTAGGCTCAGTGGCACCAATGTTTAACAAGAACAGGGTCCCTGAAGGGAGGAGGGGAGGAGGCTCTCAAACATCAGTGCCCAGTGCAGTGGTTCCTAAAATAATTAAAGAATTATGTATGAGCGACCCAGCCATCCTACTTCTGGGTATTTATTTATCTGAATCGAAAGCGGGGACTTGAAGAGATATTTGTACATCCACGTTCACAGCACCATTGTTCACAAGAGCCAAGAGGTAGGAGCAACCTACGTGTCCATCTGTAGATGGATGGATAAACGAAGTGTGGTCTATACGTACGATGGAACAGTATTCAGTCTTAAAAAGGAAGGACATTCCAGTGCGTGCTCCAATGTGGATGAACTTGCGGACACTACACTAAGTGAAAAAAGCCAGTCCCAACAGTTCAGTGTATGATTCCACTCACATGAGGTCCCTAGAGTCGTCAAACTCACAGAGACAGAAAATAGGATGGTGGCTGCCAGGGGCTGGGGGAGGGGACTGGGGAGTTCATGTTTAATGAGGACAGAATCTCAGTTTGGGAAGATGAAAAAGTTCTGGAGACGGGTGGTGGGGATGGTTGTACAACAGTGCAACGTGCTTAGTGCCCCTGAACTGGACACTTAAAAATGGTTCAAATGGCCCAGCCTCTACCCTATTCCAGCTCCACATAGTACTGCCCCCCAAAAAACTTCCTTTCCTTCCATTTTCCTGACTTTTCTCTCAGCCTCTTACTAAAATCCTCACAGATTCGCCCAGAGAAGCCTGCTGTCTTATTTTCTAGTTCTTGTTTTAAAGAATCCTTGTCCTCTCCCTAAGAAACCAAGCCAAGAGGCACGCAACTCCCCAGGGAAGAGCGTGGGCTCTGAGGCATACCCCTTGGGTTCAAATCCCAGCTCCACTGCTTACAAGCTGTGTAGCCTTGGGCAAGGCACTTGAGCTTTGTGCCTGCCCTGTCAAAGGGGAGTCATTCTAGTACCTAGCAACCCACACAGGGTGGCCGGGAGGGTTACGTGAGGTAAAGCGCAACGAGTGTTCCGGAACAGAGGCTGGCTCCAGGCAAGGGCTATTTACGCGTCTGCTGTTATTATTACTGACAACATGAAACAGACGCTCCCTGAACATTACTTCTGGGATCTTTAAAAAAATACCAGCTTCCTCTAGCTGTGGAATACTAAGTTTGTCTTAATTTGATGCTTCAAAACTTTGGCACGGATCGTGTCTGTGTGCCTGTGTGTGGTGTGTGTCCCTGAGTCTCTGTGTGTGTCCCTGCGTCTGTGCACATGTTTGCATGTGATCTTTCTACAAACAAGACGGCAGGTCTCTCCCCAGGGAAGATGTCTCGGGGACAAGATGGTTACCAGCACCCCTGTCTGCCCTTTTGTACGGAGCCCACATTCCCTCCCGCTCCTGCCCTCAATGCCCAGGATGCGGTGCACACTCAACATGGCAGGCACCATCAGACTCTGTGCCTTTGCTTGTGCTGTTCCTTAACAAGGACCCTTTTCTCAGTTCCCCCGGAAGATCCTGGTTTGCTCTCCCAGAACCACCACCTCCAGAGCGCCTGTGGGCCTCCCCAGTCCTGCTCTGCCCACACCTTCCCGGCTCCGGGGCACTTCTTACACATCCCTCCTCTGAGAATCCTTCCCACAGGCCCTCCTCAGAAGACAGGTGCGCCCCCTGCCCTCCACACCACCCTACAGCGCTGTGAGGCTCCCCGGAGAGACCCTGCGCCCAGGGTGGTGTGGGTGACCCAGCCGAGGCCTGGCAGAGTCGTCCCTGTCTTCCTGCCTCCCTTGGGCAGTCACAACTTCACGTGCCTCCTGCACCACGCCCCCCCTCCACATGGGCACCTGGGGTGCAGCTCCACAAGAAGGGACCCAAGACCACGGCTGAAGCCGCATGTGGGTGCACCTCTCCAAGAGGAAGCCCACAGACCTTCTCTTCCCTTCAGGAGACCCGTCCCATCCTCCCTTCTGGGCAGCACACTGAATTTCCTCTAAATTGACTTCCCCCTCCTTGTCATCTTGTCCTCGTGCTGGTGACACTAATACATTCTTGCAGCTAGACTAGAGGGATTACTGCGGCACCCCCAAACCATCCCTTCCAGGGGCTGGTCGGGCTCAGATAAAAAAAAAAAGAGAGAGAAAACAACTCCCAGTTGGTGCCTCGGCGATGGCGAGGGGACAGAGAAATTGCCCGGTGGGCGCCCAGGATCCAAACCACACACGGTAAAACCCGCTTCTCCTTCCTTCCCCTCCCCTGCACCTCACAACTCTTGTTGTGCTTGATTCAGGACAGAAAATATGAGCGTTCCTTAATTCTTTTCCGGCGTTTACAGCTCATGAGAAATGTACCCTATTATTCCACTGCTTGCGGTTTCTCACCCCATGAAAGCTAGTAAATCTCTCTCGCTTTCCCCAACCAGTGCACACGGTGTTTATTTGAAATGTGATTTGAGTTTGCCGGCAGTCAGCTACGAGACGTGGATTATTGCCGAGGCGCCGGGAAAAGATGGGGGTAGAAGGGGCTTCGTGTGTGGACTGGGGGCTCTGAGACCACAGGCCTGGGGCCAGGCTCCGGGGATCCGACGAGCTATACAGACTGTATGTGTGTGCATTTGATTTTTTTGAGAGTAAGATCCATCAGGTTCCTCTGTGGGATCTGAGAGCCAGAGAAGGATTCAGAGGGATGCCCCCATTAGAAGTAGTAGGCTTCTTGAGGGCTGGGCTGCCCCTCTCCCTCAAGAAGAGGGGGTCTGGTGGGTGGCTTCGTTGGCACTACCCACCCCCCGGACCTGGCTTTCTAGGGAGGTCCCAGGGCCCAGCTCCCACATCCTGTTGCGGCCTGAGAGTGATACACCTGTCCTCAGTTGGTGTCATGGTTATGTGATCTGCTGCACTTCAGGGTGCGGGTCCTGCGAAGACCTTAAGGCACCTGCCTCCAGGGCCTCAGAGGTGGGGAGAGACCAGATCCACCAAAACACCCCTATTCACAGTAGGGTCTGTGCACCCCACACCATCCCCTGACAACAAAACCCCCAGGTGACACAGCCCCAGAGGACTCTCTCTGGGTACACGTCCCCTGCTCTTACATCTCCAGAGTCAACCAGGATTCCAAGCTAGTCACAGGGTTGCTGGGGGTGGGGTGAATGGGGCTGGTTGCTGAACCAGATAGAGGTGTGAAAATATGAGAGGAGGAGGGGATTCCGTCCAGAAGTGCCCTCCTGAGGAGGGAGGCTGTGCTGTCCGCCGTCACTGAGGCCAGCCCCTCACCTAAGGCTTAGAGAGCCTGCTCGTCCCTGCCCGTGGACAATCATCCAGGATCCCAGGTGGCCTGCGCAACCAAGGACCGAGCTCCTTGTCATGGTGACAAATGTCTGAGCAGGTTATTCTTATGTCTGTGAAATGTCTTCAGTCCCTGCCACTACGTGCTTAATGCAGAGTGCTAGTTATTTGCAGGTATGGGGCAGTAACCTCGAGGGGTAGGGGCAGGGAGGGACGCGTGCACATCCTAGGACAACCCTGGTGAGTCTGGTCTTTCTGTCCTGTTCTCACACTGCCTCTCCCTTCTCTCTGATGCGACTGGCGCATCTGAGACAGCGGGCTGGGACGCAAGGAGCAGGGGCTCCATAGGCAGAAAGGCCTGGGTCTAGGCCTGGCCCTGCCGCTGTCATCGGCCTGACCCCCTGAATTCAGGACCGACCCCCTGGACTTAGGCTGACCTCCTAAACTCAGACTGACCCCCTGA
>NC_058403.1:158860996-158903262 GCF_002201575.2 Neomonachus schauinslandi
GACTGACCCCCTGAACTCAGACTGAACCCCTGAATTCAGGACCAACCACCTGGACTTAGGCTGACCTCCTGAACTCAGGACTGATTCCCTAGCCTCAGGCTGACATCCTGAACTCAGGACCAACCCCCTGGACTCAGACTTACCTCCTGAACTCAGAACTGACTCTCTGAACTCAGGACTGACCTCGTGAACTCAGGAAACTCCTAGAAGCTTCTGCCTAACTGTCAATCTTACCTTTTAGAAACTAAGGAACTGCTGGAACAGAAAAAGAAACATTTGAGGAAGCCGCCTGTGCGGATGAATCAGAAAGTGCAGGAAAGTGCCTCCCTCTCATTATAATGTTAAAATCCCTCTCTGAATATTCATCCCAAGCCCTAATGAAAGGAGCCTGCTTTCTCTTGTCTGGGGAGTCCTGGCTTAGGAAATCATCCCATGATCTCCTTATTTGTACAAATAAAGTGACCATGCTAGGCCACTCCACCTGGTGTGGTCTCTGTCTGCAGGGACCCACTTTGGTCCCATAACACTGCCTTCTAGATGGGGGGGCCCTCAGCAAGAGATACAATTTCTTTATGCCTTTGCTTCCTGCAAAACGAGGTGAATGGGTCTCCCCCTCAAGGACCTGGGGAGGGTGGACGTGACCCTGCACAGAGAGCCCTGCACCAGGCTGGGCACCGCCAACATTCACTCACTGCTGTTCTATGGCTCCCGCTGCAGAGTTCAAGGGCGAGAGACCTCACTGCAAGCTCGCACCCAGAGAGCAGGGACACAAGCCCTTCAGAGGGGCCGGGGGCGGTTCAGCAGGTCAGTGTCTAGATCTGCAGCAGGGTGCCATGAAGACTGATGTCTCAGCCCCCCCGGCCCCCAGGGCTGCGTCCTTTATAGTCTGGCCATGCCGGACCGGAAACCCCTCTGACGACCCCCACCATCCAGCTTTCCAAATGAAACTTGGCTGCTCCCTCTGCTCAGCTGACATTTCCAGGGGCTGGGTGGGCCCTCTGCCAGTGAGGGGGGGGCGCGGAACTACGGTTCCAGATGGTCCTGAGGGTACCCCAAACTTGCCCTCCCTCCTCACATCACCCAGGCAGTCTGGAGAGATTTCAGAAAAGAAGAAAGCTAGTGCCTTATATTAATTCACTCCACCCTCACATCAGCCTGAGCTGTGGCCCTATGCAGTGGGTCCCACACTTACCCCCATTTGTCAGATGAGAAAACCAAGGTCGCAGCATGGGTGCTGCCAGGATCGGTACCCAGGCCAACTGGCTCCAGACCCAGGTTCTAAATAACCACAGTACACTTAGTCCGGAGAAGAGCCTGGTGGAGAAAGTGGACGAGATGGGCAGGGAAGCCAGGCCTCCCAAGGCCCAGGCAAACACACTTCAAGCCTCCACTTCTCTGTGCTGTGGACATGCGGCCCTGCTTGCACACACTGCAGTGATGGGAGGCTCACTACCGTACAATAGGCCTTTGCCCCATCATCAGGCACTTTCAAATTGCAGAACCTTTTCCCATTGAGCTGATAGCCCCCTGCCAACCCACCTTTTCAAGGGGAGAACACATCTTTTCCTGTGCCGTGAGCACCCTGCAGGGATGCAGACCTATGGAGGTATCAGCTCCACGCTGGGCCTGGGCTGGGAGTAGAGAGAGATACAGTGGAAGGGGTAGAGTTGCTGCCATCAGCCCCCTGGGCTGGCTCTCTGTATCTGGGGCCTCTGGCCTCTGTTGGAGGCAGCCCAAGCTGCCCCCAGTCCTTGAATATCCTGGGGTGAGAGTCTGTGTTGTAGACACGACAAAATGCTCCCCGTCCAGGTTTTGAAGGTTGATTTGCTTGTCTGAGGCTAAGGGCCTGGTCTGGAGAGCCCTGGGTTGGCCACAGGCTGCCCTATGCCTTGCTAACAATTCCTGATGCTCCTGCCCAAGGAGGAACTTCCCGATGGTGGAGGGATGTCTCGCTGTGCTGCCCTAGAAGCTGGGTCCGGGGGTGGGGCGGCCTCAGGGGAGGCCCTAGCCCTGTCCCAGAGCATGTCTGCTGTCCTCTGATTTATACATCCTGGTTCCATACATTTGGAGAGAGTGTTCTACTGATACACATTTTAAAATATAAAAGGTCTAGAAACCGCTTCCATGAAAGATCCACCTGTGTGGGAAGGATAGCACTGAGTCAAGGGTCATCCAGAACAGAGTCCCTGGGCTGACGATGACTGCCCCATGGAGGATGGTGTCAGCACCCCTCACCCTTGTGGGGCTCCGGCCCCAGCCCCCCATCCAGACGACCGAGTACTGCTGGCCTTCCTTCCAGTGTCAGGACTCATGGACCAAATGCAAAACGTTCCCCATTCTGAATTTTTCTTCCAACAATCTTTGTTTACCCCTTGGGCCATTTGCCGCCAATCACCTGCAAGTGAGTGCACCCAGATGACAAAATCATGGACCAGGGAACACGAACATTAGGGGGCGCTCTGGAACAGCCGCGGGGCCTGGCTCACCCTAAACACAGCCTTGGACTGCGCGCACATCACAGTAGTTTTCCTGTGGCAAAACGGCTCCAAGGCTGTGGGCCAGAACACGATGGAAGCACAGAGGATTTCATATTAGCAGAGCTGCATTTGGGCCACAGCTTTGCCCTTGGAGATATGTGTGCTTGGGAAAGTCGCTGCGCTCTGGGTCTTTTCCCTCATCTGTAACGTGGGGTTGGTACCTGCCCAGAAAGCGCTCTGTGGAAATCTGATCAAAGACAGCACCTCCTCTCGTTTCTGGGCAGATGTTTCTAACCCCAGCTCAGCTTTTAAGAGGAGACCGGGAGCTCCACACCAGCCCCCAGCAGCAGAGGCCGCCCTGTCATCGCTTGGCCAGGCCCCAGACTCTTCCTTATTACCCCCCCCCAGACCTGCCATGAGGAGTGCTGAGCTGTGGCCCTGGGCACCCTGGGCACCACTGAGCTGAGTGTCCACATGCAGACTGGACAATGGTGGCTTGCAATCAGGTGAGCCCACGTCAATCCTGGCTCCCATTATACCCTGAGCGGCCAAACCAGCCAGACCCTTCTGCACCAACACCTGCTCATCTGGAAAACCAGGTACCGACTTGCCTCAGGAGTTGATGGGACAGGCACTGCCCACAACCTGCTCTCCTCTCCTGGGCCTTTTAAGACACAATTAGGAGCCTATCACGCCTCCATGCAACCATGATGCATACACATGCCTCTCTCTCTCTCTCTCTCTTTCTCATACACACACACAAACACACTCTCACACACACACAAACTAAGCTGCAAGAGCCTCTGAGATCTTCAACAGATCAGAGGCAGCTGTGGAACAGCACTTTTAAAAATGAAAGCAATGCGAAGTTTCCATTTGGGAAGATGAAAAAGTTCTAGATGGTGGAGATGGTTGCACAACAGTGTGAATGCCACTGAATTGTGTGCTTTGAAAATGGTCAATTTCATGTTATGTATATTTTACCACAATAATATACATAATAATGTGTGTGTACACATATACATAAATGTATTTTTTTTTAATATAACTACCCACATGGGGCAAAGAGATAGGCCCTGTGTGACAGCAGGGATAGTGCCACATTCACCTTGGCAGCCCCAGGCCCAGCTAGAGCTGGGCACTTGGACACCCGAGAAATATCTCTAGAAGAAAAGAAGTGTGAGGAGGTGCTGGGTTGGAGTTGGGTTCCAGTTCTTCGTGACCTGGGTCATTTACTCGGCCTTTCTGGAGCCCCAGACTGTAAGATGTGGGAGACAGGCTAGTGCTGGCAAAGGTGATCACCAGGATACTCGCTGACCTTTTACAGAATGCATCTTGGCTGTTGAACTGCATATGATCCGCACTATACCGACAGGCAAGATGGGCGCACAGGGATGCCCCTCTGGCTCAGGGATGTCACACAGCCAACAGGGCAAGCGGATTCCTTGGCTGCACGATGTAGGCCTTCACCACACCCAGCCATCCCAGTGCATGTCCCTGTGTCAATTCACCTGCACGGTATTTTCAGGGGGGCGGGGGCTCACCGGCTGCACTCTCCACTCACCCTCAGTGAGCTACATGAGCATAATCACTTGGTGACAACCCTTCACCCCACTCCTGATGGGCGCTCCTGCTTCTTCAATAAGCAGCTCATTTAAAAAATGTAGTATTTTGGGCGCCTGGGTGGCTCAGTTGGTTAAGCGACTGCCTTCAGCTCAGGTCATGATCCTGGAGTCCCTGGATCGAGTCCCGCATCGGGCTCCCTGCTCAGCGGGGAGTCTGCTTCTCCCTCTGACCCTCCTCCCTCTCATGCTCTCTGTCTTTCATTCTCTCTTTCTCAAATAAATAAATAAAATCTTTAAAAAAAAAAATGTAGTATTTTGCTTTTGTTGAGCTGTTCATGGGCTTTACTCACCAAGACTGGACTGAAGTTTCATCTTAGGTGGGTGCCAGGTTTTAACACCCACGCCTGAGGTAGAAATCATCCACAGGCAAAGAACCCTTGAAAGTTCCTCAAATGACCTGCTGGGGGTGGGGGGGGGTGCTGAATCACAGCAGCAATGCGGATGGCGAAAATCTGAACGTGTCCCATCCGCCTGCATGGTTGACTCCTTCTGGATAAGTCAGGTCTCAGAACCGTCCTGCACAGAAGCTCGGAGCTAGTCCCAAGGCCGTGAGGAGCTCAAGAGAAACCACAGGGAAGGGCCCTGAGCGTAGGCCTGGGCACAGAGAGGTGCTCAAAATGTTTCCTGACTTGCATCTTCACCTCGCGGGGCCAGGCCCTTCACCACACTTCCTCTGTGGCCGCCTCTTCCTGCCTGCCCAGTGGCACGCCCTTGCGGGCCCCGCTGCCCAGCGGGGTTAAGTGAGTCCCAGGTGGTCATGAGTCCCAGGGGACTCATGACCACCGTGGCATGCCAGCTTTGAGGAAGAAAGGGATTCAGCTGCCTCTGAGCCAGCGCCGCATGTCCACCCAAGGCCGCCAGCCAGCCAACAACCGGACGGAGGGCCATCTGGACATCTGGAGCCTGCTGGGGCCCCCTCAGCCACAGACCGCCCGCCCCTGTCCAAGGCCAGATAAGAGCCTCTTTGAGAGGGAGCTTCCGACAGACCCTTCTGGAGCAATACCTTCCTCCTGTGGGTGGTTCTCGGCTCCAGATGGCTGGAAGGAGGGGTGGCTGGCCTGGCGCCCACCCTTGTCTCTCTGCCGCTCACAGAAGCACCCGCAGCCATTGGGAGCTGAAGTCAAGCAGATGTGCTCAGCAGGGAGATGGCTGGGGACCGAAAGCTGGGGAGCCCCACTTCCCGAGCACTGGCCCCTGAGGACCCAAGACAAGTTCTAAGGACAGGTCTGACCATCACGGGCCGATGCACTTCCTGCAGAGGCGCCGTCTTCACGGCCTGGGATTAACCAATGTGGGTGGTCCCCTCACCTCCACCCCCCCCCACTCCCCCGTCTCCCTCCTAGAATTGTCTGGATTTGCATCTGTTCTCCGGGCATTCTATTTCCGGGCAGGCAGATTGGCAGAGTGGGAAGTAGCCAAGGGCCCTGGATTCCCCTTCTGCTGCCTCTCCAGCCTCACCGTCCCTTTGGGCCAGAGTTTCCCTGTCTGCCCACGACGCCTCACAGGCCACACGTGGAGATGAGGAGAATTCAGTGACGTGTTATGTCCTTCCGTTTGCTCCGCACACATCTGTGCTGCGTCTGCTCTGTGCCAGGCACTGTTCCAGGTGCTGGAGATACCGTGGTGAGCCAGGCAGGGGGTGGCCCCACTTCGTGACCAGAGCTGAAGACTGGCCCCCGGCCTGCCTGACTCTACAACAGGCGGTTGCTTTCTAAAAAAAGCAGCTGATTTAAAAAAAAAAAAAAAAGCAAGCAGCTGATAATTAAATACAACGCTGTCTATTTCTTTAACACTCAGAAATAGCTCTTCTGCAAAAGTGCAGAAAAAGGTGAAACTGCAACAGTTAGACACAACATCCCAGGGATCATCAGGACGTGTAACTCGCCTGATCATCTGCACGCCGGGCCCTGGGCTTGGCATGCAGTGGTGCTGAATAAATGTCTGCTGAGTAGATGAATGCGGAGGTCCACTGTGTCAGAATAACGTAACCCCAAAGACTGGACAGCTAGCCTACTGACCTCAGCAAATGTGTGACCCAGGCCGCTACTAGCAATTGTGAGCTGCCAGCCTGGACACTTGACACGATCTGTGTTTCCAGTCTCAGACGTGCGATCGGCCAGAGACAAAGGACTGTCTCGGGGTGAGCAAGGCACTTTGAGGAAGACTTCCATCTCGCTGACGCTCTGCCAGCTGGAAATCCCAGCTTCACACACTACCGAAGTACCCTAAGAACCTCAGTGGGGACATACTCCAGAGTCCAGAGTCTTGGGGAGCGCGGTGTATCAGCTATCTGTTGCCAAGATGATGCTCCCGACAAACTGCTCCAAAACTTAGTGGCTTAAAACAGCCACCATTTGTCATCTTTCACGAGTCTACAGGTTGGCTGCATGTCTTGGGCTGGGCTTGGCTCATCTTGTCATGGGTCTGTGGTCAGCCAGTGGCTCAGTGGAGGTTGGCCAGCCCAGGATGGCTGAGGTTCGATGACTCAGAGTCAAACTCATGGAGAAAGCCATCAGGATGGTGGGTGCCAGGGACTGGGGAGCACAAACGCGGAGTTACTGTTTAACAGATTCGGAGGTTTAGTTTTGCAAGATGAGAAAGTTCTGGAGACGGAGGGTGGTGATGGCTGCACAATGTGAGCATACCTAGTGCCACTGGACTATATACTTAAAAATGGTTGAGATGGTAGGGGTGCCTGGGTGGCTCAGTCGGTTAAGCGTCTGCCTTCGGCTCAGGTCATGATCCCAGGGTCCTGGGATCGAGCCCCACGTCGGGCTCCCTGCTCAGTGGGGAGCCTGCTTCTCCCTTTCCCTCTGCTCCCCCGCTCCTGCTCTATCTCAAATAAATAAACAAATAAGATCTTTAAATTTTTTTTTTTTTTAAGATTTTATTTATTTGAGAGAGAGAGGATGAGAGACAGAGAGCATGAGAGGGAGGAGGGTCAGAGGGAGAAGCAGACTCCCTGCCGAGCAGGGAGCCCGATGCGGGACTCGATCCCGGGACTCCAGGATCATGACCTGAGCCGAAGGCAGTTGCTTAACCGACTGAGCCACCCAGGCGCCCCACAAATAAGATCTTTAATAAAAAAAATTGTTAAGATGGTAAACTTTATGTTATGTGCATTTTGTCACAGTTAAAAAGAAAAAAAACAAAGACCAAACAGAAATAGTAGTGCAGAGGAAGTACAGATCCTCAAAGATCGTGATGGAGGTTTTCAGAAGCCCCTTATTACAGAGCCTTTAATCGACTTTAAAGTCCTCAGCCTGGACATCCTGCCATGTGGGAGTCAGGCCCTGGGGGCCATCAGTGCACTAATTCAGAGACGCCCACTCCCAGCGTGGTCAGCCCGAGTGCAGCCACAGGCCACACTCCCTGAGCGAATTCCATGTGTGCCCAGCTCTCTGCACCTCCAGTCAAGTCCAGAGGCGTTGCTAGTTGGCATGAGGTACTTTCAGGAACAAGGTCTCACAGATAGAGCCAGTGGCTTGCTCATCAGCATGGCTGCAGTGGGAATGGGTCCTCGCTGGCCCTGTGATGGCATTCCCACCAGAATCCTGAGACGCCCTCCCCTCCCCCATATGAAAGAATATGAACAGCCAGCAAGAAGCCGGTGTCCTTGAGGGGGGTACCCAGCTGGGTCCCCACACAGACCTGGCTCTGACAGTGGGTGAATGGGGAGGATTCTCACGGTTCTATTGACCCAGGCGGGGGCCTGACTGGCAAATCCTACCCCTGGAACACTGACCTGCTTGCCTTGGGTGAGCCTTTCTGGAAAGTGGGTTCCAAACACCCAAAAGGATCTCCTTGAGCTTCCAGAGGGGGCCGTACTGCTCTTGGTGCCTGCTTGGGGGCAGAATCTGGTCAAACATCCCCCCCTTCAGAACCTGCTAGTGAAGTCTGCAGGCGGAGGCTGTTAATTCATCCACAGCCACCGTGATCTCCAAAATTGACTAAAAATTCCCTAACTGGCTTTGTCCGGGGCCCCCACGCCTCCCAGACGCCCCCAGGATGCTCTGGGACTCCATTCCATTCCCTCAGATAACATGACCTCCCGGCCACTTGTCCCCGTCACTTTTTCCCCTGGCCCCAGCTCCTCCTCTGGACCTCCCACACCTAGTCCTCACCCTCTGTCCAGGGTTAGCCCAAGGCACACGCCTGGGCCCTGGGATGAAGGTCTAGGCTCCTGTGGCCTCACCACCCTTGGGGGCCCCCGGAAGCCGCGGGTCACTCTCCGGCTGGCCACCCCTGCTTCACCTGATGCAGGGCTCACCTCGTCTCTGCCCTCACTCTGTGAAGAGAGCACTGGGCCCACTTCTTTTCTTTAACTGAAAGCTGGGCCAGATACTTCTCTCCAATAATTTTCACTACATGAGGTCTTGCCCAGCAGTTAGGGGTGTCAAAACCACTTACAGTCTTCATTCCATCACATTAGCAGGCTTCTCAGTTCTGTGTCAAGTGCAAATTTGATAATGAGCTTCCGTGGTCTCCATTTGGATCTCCCAGGAGAGGCTTTAGGGCCAGGAGGGGGCAGGTTCTGGGGGCTTCCTCTTGGCTGGCTCAGCCACCTCCAGAGCCACACAAGGCTTAGTCCCAGCCTTCCCACAGAGGCATGGCCAACATGACAGCCTGGCAGATGCCCTGGGAAAGGCCCCTGCAGGGGCTAGCCTCCGGGCCCCAGGCGCTCTCACTGACCCTGTGCTCTTAACGGTCCTTCCCAGCGTCCCACCTGATGTCAAGGCCCAGCTCATGACAGTGTGGGTTCCAATGTCCTAATGCCCCAGGTCGGGAATCAGTCCCCCGTGGAGTCACCAGGGTTGGGTGGATCCCCCTCTCCCATCTGCCTTTCAGAAGTTCAGGAAGGGAATGTTTTGGACTGAGAAACTGGTGCTCTTTCCAAACCCCCCACCATGTCTCCATGGCCACTGGAAAGTCAGAGTCTGCACCTAGTGCGGGAGCAAACCGGGCTTCTCCCACTGAAGTTCTTAACGATGGCTCTCACCATATCACTGAGTGCTGGACAAAGTTCTCAAGGGCCTTCTGGCTCACCTCCCCTGCCTCCCACTCTCTACTCCCACCTGTGCCCAGACCCTAGGCAATCAGGCTCCCATGTTCATCCCACCCCCAAACCCGCTCCTGACTCCCCTGTGGAATAACCTCCTCTCTCTCTGCTGGGCTCCTTTCCACCCTTCAAGACCCGTCCTTACTGTCCCCTTCTCCAGGAAGCCTTTCCTGACGTCTCAAACCACACATTGTATCCTGCTTTCTCAGATGCTTTTTGACCCTGGTAATGATGACAGCCAACATTCACTGAGTGATCAGTACATTCCAGGCATTGTTCTGAGCACCTTACTCATAGGGCTTTAATCTTCTCCATGACTCTATGGATACTTTTATAATCTCTGTATGATACATGTGAAACTGAAGCAAAGAGAGGTTAAGTAACTTGCCTGAGGTCACACAGCTGGTCAGTACGGAGCTGGGTTGGACCTGGGTGCTCAGGCCCCAGCATCTGTACCTCTGACCCCTCTCTTCCCTGAGTAAGGGCTCCACCCCTGCCCCACACTGTGGGCAGCTGTCTCGCTCGTCACTGAAATCACCTGATGGGTCCCAACATCACCTCCTGGAGGGTAGGACTTCAACGCCTGGTTGTAAGGAAGGAAGGGCATGTCCTTGGGTGAATTTCCTTATGGCTTCATCACAATTTCACTTAACAGAGTTTATTTCTATTCCTCGGTCACTGCCGTCAGCTTACTCTTGCTTATTTCAGTTGACTACAGGAGCCAGTGTGGAACAGTGAAGAAGGGTCAGCCAGCTCTGGGTTCGAGTCTCCACTCTTGCTGTGTGGCCCTAGGCAGCTTACTCCAACTGTCTGGGCGTCATTTTCCTCTTCTGAACACTGGGATGGAAGAGCCGAGGTCCCAGGGGAGGCGAGGCCGGGATGAGGTGGTGCGCAGGCACAGACCCCGACGCAGAGGAAGCAGCCACCCTGCCACTGCCTTCATTCTCTCGGGTCAGGACAGAGACTCCTGGTCAGGACAGGTTTCCAGTGCAGCTTTGGCCCCAAAAAGCCTTACGACAGCTCACCTCTCTGGGGCCGTCTCTCAATCTGTCCAGTGAAGTCCCTTCGGCCTCCTGCATGTGGGAGGTTCGGAGATTTTGTTTTGATGGGTAGCATCCTGGTTACTAGTTACAGCAGCTCCACATTGCCCCAGACAACGTACAGATAGGCATTTCCTTCTTGGCCTTTCTAGGGCTTGTCACCAGCTTTCAGGGGACGGAGCCAACAGCAAAAGGTCTGCAGATTCCAGGAAGACAAGCCAGGTCCTCGGGTTTGGAGCAACCATGGAGGGGATGCCCCCCTTGCCAGCCACCATCATGGCCTCTTGGGTCTCCTGCCCTCCACCGTCATGCCCCTTGGTCTCTTTCCCACGCAGCGTCCAGGGTAGTATAGATCCAGATCAGGTCTCACGTTTCCATGGCTCCCCTTCTCTGGGGTAAAAGCCAGAGAGCCCTACAGAGCCCCATGTGGACTCTCCTTTCCTTGACCTCTGTGTCCTCACCTCCACTTCCCTCCCCTTGCTTACTCTCAGCCAACCAGCCTCCTCACCATTCCTCCAACATTCCTCCAGCCTCAGGGCCTTTGCACTGGCTGTGCCCTCTGCCTGGCTCTCACTCTTCCCAGAGATGCACACAGCTCACGCCTCACTTCCTCTGGCCTTTGCTGCTCACTCTACCCGAAATTCCAACAACATCCCATCCACCCCCAGCTGTCCTTGTCCATGCTTTCTTTTGCTCCTAATCACATTTCCTCTCGGACACACTAAATATTGTCCATATTTATCTCAATTATCAGTTTCTCTCCATTGAAACGTGAGCCCATGAGGGCAGGGCTTTAATTGTTTTGTACACTGCTGTAACTACTCAACAACTGAATAATGCATGGCACATGTAATGCTTAATAAATATTTCTTGAATGAACAAATGAACGATGTTTGCTGAAAAAAACCTAAGCACTCAGGAATATTTTAAATGTTGCTGTGATTCGCGGCCAGCAAAATGCAGAGGAGAACCTCGAGTAGCTGTCACAGACATCACTCAGAGGACTGAAATCACAGTGTTTACACACCAGCATCCGAAAGAGTGAAATACGCCAGCTCATAGCTGGAGCGTGGTTAAGGAAGACAAAGGTCCTGATAAGGGCCGCAAATGCTTCCTGAGTCAAGAGGCAAGGAGGCTCCACCAAGGAAGTTGGAGCAACAACTCCTGTACCTCATGCCAGAATTAGAGGCCAGGCAGGAGATCCAACAAAGGCATCCCTTCACTGCTGAGTGCTGAGACCACAAAGCCCAAAATGGGGATTTCTGACCTCAGGTCAGAAATGGGAAATGGAAAACCATCCCGACACACAGAGTAACACGCACTAGACTGAGGCCCCCTGATGCCTCCCATCACCGGGGATGGGAGCTTAATAAGTACAGCAACAGTAGCAAACCCAGTGCTCGCTACAGACCAGATGCTATTTTAAGTGCTTTGTAAATATTAATTCACTTAATTAGTTCACTTCCCAGCGTCCCACCTGATGTCCCAAGCCTGTGGGGTAGGGACCATTATTATCCCCCATTTTACAGATGTGGATGCTGAGGCACAGAGAGATTTCGTATCTTGCCAAAAGGCACAGGAGCGAACATCATAAGACCATAAGTAGCAGAGCCAGGATTCGAACCCAGGATGTCAGACTCCACAGAGAGTGCAAAGCTGCTCAGAGAAGGGGCAAGACACCCACAAGGCCACTGATTGCTCCCCGGAAGTAATCACCTCACTCCTGAACAGCGTTAAGATACACATCTACCGAGCTGAGCCCGGCTGGTGGCGGCTGGGCGCAGTGACACTGAGGAGGCTGTTGGAAGTGCCTGCACCAAGGTTGAATGAAGCCTCAGCGATACTTTATAAACGCATTTCAATGCTGCCGTAGAGAAAACTAAATTCAACTCCATTTTCATAAAAGTTCCATCTATCAAAATATTAGATAAGGAACAGTCCCTTTGGTTTCTAAAATGCAAAATGGAAGCACACACAGGGCGATAAATGTAATGATACTCTTAAGCAACTCTATTTTTGAAGTAGCAATAGCCTCATTTTCTGGGTAGCGTACTGTGTGGGGGGGAAGCACAGACTCTCTGAACAATGCCGCATGACCACAGCTAGAGGGGAGGGCACCAATGGCCAGGATGGCCAACACCATGGCTTCCCAAGCATGGGAATGATCATGTCCCATGGCTCTGGTCCCCAGAGCCCCCCTTGGAAATGGAAAACCATCTCGACACACAGAGTAACACACTGGACTGAGGCTCCCTGATGCCTCCCATCGCCGGGCGACCCAAGGGTCCGAGCTCCGGCTGACACAGGATGGTGGCCCACCTCTCGGCTTCTCGTCTGAGGAGAGGGGCTTCGTGTGACAGCGATCACCCGTGTGTGTTTACCTACTGGTCCAGCTTCGTGGGTCCTGTCTGTGTCTTTCCTAGCCACTGGCTCATCTGCCCATGTTAGAGTACACCATGGCCAGGTGTATCCGCACCTGCTCTGTGGCGGGCTGGTGGACCCTGGCCGCAGGGGCTAGTGGCTGAGTCTGGAGGGACGAGTGGACAGGGACTCCCCAGTAGTGCCCTGGGGGTGCGGTGGACCCCTGCCCCACCTCCTCAGCCGCCTCTCCTCCTGGCTCCGTGGCACCTGGAGTGATGCTGAGCAGAGGCGGTCCAAATCGCTCTGAATAAAGGTGTCAGCGAGACATCACTGCAGAGAAAGAGGACGGGAGGTGGGATTCAGCAGCCGCAAACCCCCGCTGGAGACTGGGAGGGAGGACAAGCTCAAGCCCCACACACTGACAGGCTGCAGAGTGTGAGCCAAGCACAAACTTTGGCAGTAAATCCTTTAAACGACACACGTCCGCTGGCGGCTCCCATGTACCTTCCTCCCTCCTCCCCACAGCTCAGGGAGAGGTTCTACTAGCGCACACTGACCCTGCACGAGACGGGCAGCAGAGCCCGCACCCTGGGATGCTCTCCGTGACCCCACGCGCCCCACACTGGAGACAAGGAACCCCAGGCCCAGGGCTGCTCCGCTTTCTCAGGCTGCAGGTTAACCCCCTGTGCACCCGCAGCCCCACGGCAGGCCTGTCACAAGTCCACACGGCCTTCTTTAGGTCACCCAACATCCCAACAAAGCTCCGCATGGCACGAGTCACGTCCACAGAGCCCTCGCCCTGGCTCGCTCTCGACTATCCAGAACCAGCAGTGAAACGGTCCCAGATGGCGGACCTGCTCTCAGACACGTCTAGAAGGGCCATTCCAAACCTCCACTCTGGGCAGCTCTAGAGGCTGCCTTCATTTTTATTAAAGACTAGTCTTCTGGTCTCAAGGAAAAAACCAGAAGCCAGTCATTTTCTTTCCAAACCAGTTGGGTTTACCCCACAGCAGGCAGGCGGAGATGCCCGGCCCAAGGGAGGGAGAGGTCACGGCATTGGTGCCACAGGCTGGATCCTGAGGATGGTCTGTGGTGGGCGACAGAGGCCTGTCCTTGCCCATCCGGGGACAAGGGTGTGTAGTCGCGGAGAGGGGCTGGGTCGCCCTGGCCCAGGGCCTGCGCCAGTATTTGAAAGGAAGAAGGCATGCCTGAATGTGAGTGCCCCCAGCACCTCACGGGCTCAGCCTGTGGATGCCTCAAGGCCAAAGCTTCAACCAACACAGGCCAAAGTCCACACAAGGGGTCACGGGGCTCGAGGAGGCAAACAGTAAGAAAGGGCTCTTCTTGGTGATTGAAAAAACTCCGCAATGTGTTCATGATTGATTTGCTCCCCAAAATGGGGCACCTGTTTTCCAACTAGCTTCAAAATCATAAGCCAGTGGTTCCCAGTTAGAGACAACTTCCAACCCAACGCAAGGGGCACTGGCCACTGTCTGCAGACATTCTTTTCTCACTAATTATAGATTTTTAATAAAAAGGATATACATGAAAGTGTACAACGTGTTGATCCAGCATACAGATGCACAGTGAAATGATGACTATAGTCAAGCGGATTAACATGCCCCCCACCCCCACAGCTGCCATTTGTGGGTGAAGCCCATGAAATCCCCCCTCGGTGTATTTCCAGCGTCCAGTGTGTATGGCGTCACTAAGGATAGTCATCATTCCTCTACCTTAGATCTCTAGGGTCGTTCATCCCACATCGCTGCACCTTCGACCATCTGGAAACATTTCTTACTGTCAAGACTGAGGAGGGGGCACCACTGGCGTCCATGGGGTCAAGGCCAGGGATGTCGCCCCACATCCTACAATGTACCAGATGGATCCCACAACAACGAATTATGTGGTGCAGAACATTCAGGGAGCCCAAGCTGAGAACCTCTGTCCTAAACAGGTGGACCGTGAGCTGAAGCTGCCTCAAAAAAAAATAAGAGTAGACCTTTACAATACCATACATAATGTGTCTTTCATGGGGACAGAGCTTCTGTCTGGGAAGACGGAAAAGTTCTGGACATGGATGGTGGTGTCACAGTTGTGACAGTGTGAATGTACCTAATGCTATGGCTAAGATGGTCCATTTTTAAAAAAAGATTTATTTATTTGAGAGAGAGAGCGGGGTTGCGGGGGGAAGGGACAGAGGGAGAGAGAATCTTAAGCAGGTTCCACGATGAGCGCAGAGCCCAATGCAGGACTCAATCTCACGATCCCGAGATCATGACCTGAGCCGAAACCAAGAGTCGGACGCTTAACCAACTGAGCCACTCAGGTGCCCCAAAATGGTACATTTTATGTTATGCATACTTCACCACAATAAAAAAGCCTACAATTTATGTTATTTACTTATATAATTATATATTACATATTATTACATAATTATAATTATGCAATAATGTCTATGCTCACCATAGAACCCATGACTTCCATCTCACCCTCATCCCCTCCGGAGGGCAGAGCAACCTGAAGCCGAGGGTGTGCAGTGACTTGTCCACTGTCCACAGTGGGAACACCTGGGCAGGGCTCTGGACGCGGGCATTTGCCTGTTGCTCGGGGAAAGGCCTGTATTTCCGGGGCTCTGTTCTCAACTGAACTGACCTCCCCAAACCCAATGCAGCCTTCAGGATAGTTGGTTCAGCCAACAGCCATTGAGCACCGGCTCTGGGCCAGGCCCTGGGGAGGCAAAAGGAAGGAGACATACAGACACCCCTCCCTCAGGGAGCCAGGCCAAGGTGAGGGGACAGAACACGAACCAGAAACAGAACCCATAGGGACACACTGTAAGGCACGTCAGATGGTAAGTGCCACGAAGAGATGCAAAGCGCACCGAGGTGGCAGACGACCCTGGGGCAAGAGCACCTACTGAGAAGGCGTCGTCCTGGTACAGAGCTGCAGGAGGCCCTGCAGGAGGCCAGGGAGCCCCACCCCGCCCCCAACGCAGCCCTTCCCTCCTTATCTGCTCCTCAGCCTGAGAGCAGGCACTCTGCAGGATCCCAGCCAACCTGCTGTGTGTTCACAAGCAAGTTCCTTAACCTCTCTGTGCTCAGCTGTTTATAAAATGGAGAAAAAAACCTACCGCTCACTGTTGTGAGGATTAAATGGGAGGTGCGTAACTACTTATCACCTTGCTGGTACACACAGGGTTCATGGAATGCAGTGTTGAGTCATCTAATAATGACAAGAATGACAATGTCATCCTCTCGAAGAGGTACAACCCCACCCCAACCCCCCACAGCTGGGGACTCAGGACTAACGTCCCCAAAAGTGTGATTTCTTTTATTTGTACATAAGCTGTCCATGAGGAGTTTCCCCCTTGAGTGCCTAAGACTGACAGATGGACATTACCTTCTGGCAAGGCCGGGTATTTCCAAGGACCACCCGCACCCGTTTCTCAGACCGTACTAATGCTGCGGTCTCATGTGCAGGGGGTACTTGGTCCCACTCTGCTTTATGTAGCTTCCTAGCTGATCACACACATTAGCCTTGCCTCCACAAAAGACCAAACACAGGCCAGCACTTGCTGATTTTCCCTCCAATTCCCCAGCCCAATGGGACCGAAGAAAATTCAGAGACCCGGGCACATGTTCCTTGTTTGTGCCTGCTTGAGACCATCACTTTCTGCTCTCCATGCCATCCACATGGTCTGAGAAGGCTGGGGAGACTGGAAGGGGCCTTGGGGGTGAGGTGGGGAATACACTAGGGTCTGTGAAGTTCTCAGAACCCGTACAACCCCTTAAAGGGGTCAAACTCTAGAACCTTAGGAGTGCAAAACGGTACAGCCACTTTGGAGAGAGCTTGGCAGTTTCTTACAAAACTAAAATTACTCTCACCATATGATCCAGCAATCAGGCTCCTTGGTATTTACCCCAAGAAGTTGAAAACTTCCATCTAAACAAAAACCTGCATGTGGATGTTTATGGCAGCTTTACTCATAGTTGCCAAAACTTGGAAGCAGTCAAGATGTCCTTCAGTGGGGGAATGGATACATAAACTGTGGCACATCCAGACAGCGGAATATTAGCACTAAAAAGAAATGAGCTACTGAGCCATGAGAAGACCTGGGGGAACCTTAAATGCATATTGCTAAGTGAAAGAAGCTGGCCTGAAAAGTCCAACTGTATGATGCTCTGGAAGGAGTAAGAAAATTAGTGGTTGCCAGGGACTAAGGGGAGGCAAGGATGAAGAGGCAGAGCACAGGGGATGTTTAGGGCAGTCAAAACACTCTGTATGATACTGTTATGGTGGATCCATGTCATCATACATGTCCGGCCCCACAGAACGTATAACACTAAGAGTGAACACTCATGCAATCTGTGGACTTCTGTTACTGATGATGGAGCCACCTGACTCATCCACTATAAGGCCTGTGCTGTGCCAATGTCAGATGTTCATGCTGGGGGGGGGACCGCACAGGGCCGGGAGGCACGAGTCCAACACCCTGTATGGACAGCTCCATTTTCCTGTAAACCTAAAATGTTCTCAATAAATAAAGTCCTTTTTTTTTTTTTAAATCGAGAACCCAGAGATGACAGAGGCAGAGGCCTCCAGCCAGTGAGCAGCATGACCAGTAGGGAAAGTGAAGTTTCTCACACTCTCCTCCCCTACGCCCTGGATTGCCCCCCCCCCCACCCCCCCCCCATGCGCATAGTTGCCACACCAACTATCCACTCAGTCACTCAAGCCAGAAACCTAGGGAGCCTTCCATGATTCCAAACATCACGCCCCCTCCCCAGCCCATCTGTGGGTCTTGTGGGCTTTGCCTCCTAACGGCCCTCAAATCTGGGCTTCTGACCACCCCTCCCCCACCTCCCTAGCCCGACCAAGCCTCATCATCTCTCTCCTGGGCCACCACTGTGGTCCCTGCCCTGTGTCCCTGTGGTCTATTTCCTACCCTGACCAGGGAGGTCTTCTAAAATGATACCTTGGACCTTATCATCCCACAGCAACCAGAGCAAAACCCCAACTGCCCTGGGCCCTGCCGACCTCTCCCCTGCACCTGCACTACCCTCCGCCATGCAGGCACTGGCATGTGATGTTTTCCACTAGGACAGGACCTGGCACACAGCAGGTGCTCAATCAATACTGTTGGATATACCAAGGAATAAACGACCCCGCAATGTGCTGATAGATGTTATCATCTGCATTCTGTAAATGGGGAATCAGGAAAGTATGGATCCCTGGGGTTGGAGGCATGCTCATGAATGGAGTGTTTAAGCCACAACGGCTTACTGTTTATGAACTTGATGACCACAGAAGACCCATTACACCACTCTGCTGCCATTCAAAACTCACCGCTTTGGAACCATCTCTTCCTGTCCAACCCCCACCCCCACCCCACCTCTGCTCTGCCCCTCCTGTGGGAAGCCTCCCTGCCTCACTTCACCTGCTGTCATCCTCTGATTACTGATAGATGCCGAAGGGGCCAGCAGACACCACTGTCCAGCTGAGACCACCCAAGAGACTGGTCAATGGGACCCAGCTGCTGTGGTGCTCAGCAGGAGAAGTTTCTGCATATACGATTATTAATGACTTTATTTATATACCAATATTTAGTACTGCTTGCAATTAAGCAGATCTGCTTTCAAAATATGACTAATTAGAACAGTCGTGCTGGCAGGGAGACTTCTGCAAGGAACGCACAGCGTTCAAGCAAAAGTTGCCCCCGCCCGCAGCAAAACCAGGTGCCAGGTCTCAGGAAGGAAGGCGGGAGGAAATGGGAGGGGAGGGGGAGAAGGAGGGCAGAGGGAAGGCAAGGTGCAGTCCTCAACCCAGGAGCCTTCATTTGTATGATGCTAGTTAACTACGTTCTCTGGCCTGACATTTTCTGCTACTTGGAAGCCAACCAGAAAGGTATGGGCTGCCTAATTCCCTGGGCTGACATTTTGCAGGGAGCCAGAGGAGGGGAAACTGTTCAGTGATGCGGAAACCCACAGGGTATGTACAACTTGGCATTAATCACCCATGGGCCCCTGTCCCCACAACACCCTCGCTGACTTACACCCAGTAAGGGGCACGACTTTCTGGTTTTTCCCTGAGGGACCATTTTTGGTCAAAACAGGTACATCTGGGTTACCTGGGTGGCTCAGTTGGTTGAGCGTCTGCCTTCGGCTCCGGTCATGATCCCGGGGTCCTGGGAGAGCCCTGCTTGTTGGGGAGCCTGCTTCTCCCTCTGCCCCTCCCCCTGCTTACGCTTTCTTTCTCTCTCTCTCTCTCTCAAATAAAAATTTTAAAAAATCTTAAAAAAAAACAAAAACAGGTACATCTGGCAAAGGGGGCCAAAAGCTCAAGTTCTAAAGATTGCCTCAGTCTTGGTGTCCCAAACAGACTGAGAACTAGTGTCCCTCAGGGGCGCCCACATCTAACTCTGCCCACCTCACTCACAGCTGCCTCTTACCTGATGTCCAGCTCAGGTCCCTATTCTGTGCTAGACCTTGACCCTGACCCCAAGGTCCTCCAGGTGGGTAACATGGGCATAGAAACGGACAGCCATCCTTCCCGGTGACCCTGGGGACAAGGCCTGATGGGGAGGCCTCCTAGAGGAGGAGGCTCAAAGCTGAGGGGAAGTGGGGTCTCTGGGCTGAGCAAGCACATGGCAGCATGAAGCCACGTGGTGGGTGCTAAGAGCCTCCAGAGTGGCAGGCCCTGGTCCCCAGGGGCTGGCTGCCAAGAGCAGTGGGGCATCCACAGACCCCCCCCACACCTCTCACCCCTCACTTCCACTGTTCTCTGCTCAAGGTCACCCACTAGAGGCCCTCCCCAACCAGGCCACCTAAAACTGCACCCCATCACCCTCCACCTCCTTGCCCTGCTTAGTTTTTCTGTCTAGTGCCCCCCTCTGTGGGACATTCCAATCCACACTGACCTGCTTCTCTCTTTGTGCCTGTCCCCCCAACTAGAATATAAGTTCCCCAGGACAGGGGACCCAGGCAACAGCGCCAAGCCCGGTACCCAGCTGGCACCCCCCAAACATGGGCTGAGTGGATAGTGAGGAATAGAGTGGAAAAGCCATCTGCAGCCCACAGGGGCGTGACTGCAAAGCCCCTGGCAGGGCCGGAGGAAGGCGGTGGCCTTGGCGGTGGGAACCACGCTATCCAGATACTGGGCTGGTCACCCTGCAGCCAGAGCTCCTCCCGTGCAAGTGAGGGGGCCCTGCTCAGTGTCCAAGCAAAGCTGGAAATCTCACGCTTCATGAGAGGTCTCCTGATCTGTAAACGTTGGCAACTAATTCAGGTTTTAAAAATATATCTCTGTCATCTGGGCATAGTCCGAGGAGCCTGATTTGCCCACTCAGAGGAAGAGAACACGGGAGGGGTTTTCTGAGCAGAAGGGATGCCCTCTGTTTTGCACATGGAAAGAGCAGCCTGACCAGGTAGAGTAGACGCTTGGTGGCCACCAAGGTCCCCCTTTGGCATGGGGCCAGATCCCGCACCTGAGCCCCTTTCTGCAAGCCGCCTTGGACCAAGGTTATGACTCCCTTCCCCAGGGACAACCACATCCACTGTCTGGTCCATGCAGAGTGGCAGAGGACCCGTCTCTTTGCCTCGATGAGGGACATCTCGGCAGGGTTGTGTCAGCCCCAGAGCTCTCACTGGCCATCGGTTGAGGGAGGCCTCTGTTGGGATTATGCCATGGCCCAACATCGCCCCAGCGGTTGAGGGAGGCCTCTGTTGGGATTATGCCATGGCCCAACATCGCCCCAGCCCTCCCTGCTCTCTGTAACCTCCTTCACTGTGGCGACATGTGACTGTGCTTCTGTCCCCTGGGCTGCTGGGGTGGAGCTGGGGCAGGGGCAGAGACCCGGGACATGCGGCCCCAGGAAGGCTGACAGAGCCAAAGCCTTACCCCAAAGATCCAAGGTGAATCTCCCCAGGGCAACACACCCGTGAATTCATGGCAGGCAGCTCTGTCTCCTTGGTAACCCACGGTGTTCCACACTCCAAGCCTTTAAGTGTAACCCCGGTCATTCCAGGGGTCCAGCCAGGAGCCAATGTAAAAGGGCCCCATGTTGGGGCTTTATGGGTCTGTAAAATATCCACCCTGTTTTTTCTTAGGCACATTTCATAAACCAGTGCATTTTATACCTGGGGGAATCAGCAGCTCCTATGACTACATGAAGCCGTTCTTGCACGCACTGCTGTAAACTCAGGTGACAGGATAAGGATCTTTGCCTGTGGCCATAAAACCAGGTCTGGAACAGGCCAGCCCCTCAGTGTGTGGATGTCGGGGGCAATGAGCACCCACACTTGCCCCCATCTGCTCGGGTAGTCTGGGTCGGTCCCAGACATGGACCGTGACACCAGTCATAGCAGTAATAAGAACAGCCGGCGTGTGCTGACCACACCCTACATGCCAGGGTCTCTGTGCTCACGCTCGGCATGCCTTTGCCCTCGACGATCTTCTGAAGCACGGTCATCACCCCCATTGCACAGATGCGGAAACTGAGGCACGGAGGAGTTAAGTGCAGCAAGGTCACACGGCTGGCCTTGGACCCCAGGCCGTCTGGCTACAGGGAACAGCTTGTACTGTTGAACCCCTAAGGCACTGTCCTGGAAACAAATCCCAGCCTGCCTGGTGGTGGTCGACCTGCCCGGGCAGTCCTTACATAAGCAGGTAGCAGCAGGCCTCCCTGGGCGCCAGCAGGGCAACCAGGTCCTCCTGACTCTCAGCAGCCCACTGGGTCCTCCTCCAAGCCCACAGGGTGGGGCCATTTAGCCCCACTGAGCAGCAGGCAGAAGGGGAGGCGGGGGCACCTCAAAGACGGCTTTGAAGGCGGGAGGGGCGGGAGGCGCCGAGAAACGCCGAGTTGGGAGACGATGCCCGGCGTGGGCGTGGAGACACAGCCCTGCTGTCGGAGCACGGCCTGTCTGGAGAACAACCTCACCCTGCTTGGGGTACTGCACTCCCCATGACCAGTAGCTGCACCCGAAGTGGCGACTCTTCACGCGGGCCCCGAGGGGACACGCAGGAGGACGCCGAACCGTGAGCGTGACCTGCCGTGGATGCAGCCCAGCGTCCATCCCCGAGGGAGTGGCTGGTGCATCGTGGTGGACGCCCCACTCCCCGCCCCCAGAAGGTTCTGGTCAGGGAGGAGCAATGCGCCAGGTGCACATCAGCCTTGACACGCATGTTGAAAACACAGAACTGAGTGACACAAGAAAGATGAGATGCCTCAGCCTGGGTTTCTTGCAGCAGGGGCCGTGTCAACCGAGGGGTGCTCTCAGGGGAAGCTTGTCAGGGGCGAGGCAGGGCGGGGGCTCCAGGAGGGGCTGTCCCCGCCTGACCCGCGGGGCCTGGAAGAGTAAACTCACCGGAGACGTCCTGCCTCGAGGCGAGCCATCGGCTGTGTGGCCCGCAGGGGTCACGGGTGCCTGTGTGGGTGCGGCCCCCCTTGGCTGAGGGCCTTTCTCCATGGAAGGCCCGCCCGGGTGGCAGCCCCTGAGAGTGAGGGCACAGGGCCCTGGAAGAGCACAAGAGGACAGCCGCCACGCCAGGGGGAGGGAACGGTCGGGGGAGAGATGGGGGGAGAAATGGATGGATGGAGCTGGACAGAGGCCTTGGCTGGACGGCGATGATAAATGCACCCCGCCTGCCGAGTGTGATTAACTCGCCCTCCTCACGGGACGTCAGGCACAGAGTGGGGAGGGCTGTGGCCGCAGTGCTCACAGGGGGGACGCCTGCACATCTGCAGATGCAGATGGGGGCACTGCGTAGGAGACGCTCCCAACCACCAAACGGTACCCCTGAGTCTGGAGCGGCCAGGGCCCGTCGGAAGCTGGGTTAATAACTAGAGCGGTGGAGGGACGTTCATCACTGTCAGCCCTGAGCGCAGCGCTAGGCAGGGACGGGCGTGAGGCCACCAGGCCTGGGCCGTCCTTGGCAGCTGCCCCAGGTGCAGAGAGAGGAGCTCCGTTGGTGGGGGGACGAGGCCGGGCTTGGGAGCAGGTGCAGGGCCCCTCAGCTGGGCCTCCAAACAAGGGCCGAGGCTGTGCAGAAGCGGCGAGAAGGGGAGAGAATGCCTGCCGTGTGCCATCGGTCACTCGGTGAGTCTTTCCTGAGGGCCTACTGTGTGCAGCAGGTGGGGCTTCAGGAATGAGCAAACACACAAAATCCTGCCCCCGTGAAGCCAGCATCCTCTGGGGGGGAGGCAGGTAAGAAGCAAATACATCCAGAGCATGATGCGCAGGGGATCCGTGCCAAGAAGGAAAACGGGGGAGGAAGGATCGGCGGGGAAGAGCCAGAGTCTCAGAGCCAGAGTCTCAGTGCTGAGGGAAGTGGACCCCCAAAAGGGAGTGAGGGAGCGGGCCACGCATCTCTCTGGGTAAGAGCCAGGACACAGAGGATCGTGCAGCTGCCCCGCAACCACTCCCATCCCCACCTCCTCCCATTCCCCTGCCTCAGTTTCCTCATCTCCTAAAACACAGACAGTACCACTTTGCTCAGTAGTTCTGTGAGAGCTGAGTTGCTCTCTCTGAAAGCCTCTAGCTTATCACTATATAACCCAGAAACTCCACTCCTGGGCAAACACCCTGAAGACTTACAAGTATGGTCTCGAATGTTCGGAGCGGCACTATTCACAATAACCAAAAGGTGGAAACAACTCACGTGTCCATCAACACATGGGTGGATAAACCAAATGTGGTCTATCCATACACTGGAATGTTCCTCAGCCTTAAAGAGGAAGGGAATTCTGACGCAGGCGCCAATATGGATGAACCTTGAGGACATTATGCTCAGTGAAAGAAGCCAGTCACAGAAAGATAATGCTGTAGGATCTCACTTATAGGAGGTCCTGAGAGCGGCCCAGTTCCTGGAGACAGCAGAATGGTGGCTGTCAAGGGGGGAGGAATGGGGAGCTAGTGATGAATGGCGACTGGGTTTTGGTTCTGCAAGACGAGAAGAGTTCTCGGAGATGGCTGGTGGGGCTGGCGGCACAGCCCTGTGCGGGTACTTAAGGCCACTGACCCGGACACCTAAAAATGGTTACAGTGGTAAATTTTATGTCATGTGTATTTGCTACAACTTTTATTTTTATTTTTTTAAAAGATTTTATTTATTAGAGAGAGTGCGTGCACACGCACAAGCAGGAAGGAGGGGCAGGAAGAGGGAGAGGGAGAAGCAGGCTCCCTGCTGAACAAGGAGCCCGATGCAGGACTTGATCCCAGCACCCCAGGACCATAACCCGAGCCAAAGGTAGACTCTCAACCGACTGAGCCCCCAGGGGCCGCCCCTTGCCACAACTTTTTAAAAATAAAATAACACTCTTCTGGACAAAAAAAAGTACCTGGTACAGACAGAGTCAATGTTCAAGTGAGGCCTGGTTCCTACCAGCGCTACCCCTGACCTCCTCAGGACAGAGAGACAAGAACACAAGGCTTGGCACACATAAGCTGGTGACTCTGGCCAAGTTCTCAGCCCCCCTGAGTTTGGGTGTGGATGAGGAGGTCCTTCTAGCCAGCCCTTCTCTGAAGTCAGTCCTTGTCCCTGAGCCTGTCGACCCAGGATACCAGCACGCAAAATCCAGCACGACTGGGCTTTGCGCAGGATCACAGAGATCAAAAGATATGCTGGAGTGGATATAAATAGCCCCAAAGCTCTGGCTTCGCTGTTGAGCTGGCAGAGCAGGGGGACCCCAGTAAGCCTGGCTCCAAAATCCCCTTCCCAGAGCAGCCCTCCACAGACCCTGGTAGCTGACTCAGGAGGCCCCCAGGTTCAGGCTCTGGGCCCCAACCCCCACCTCACTGCCTGTCACAATTCCTCTTTTTCAAACTCAGACTGGTTTTTCAATCCAAGTAGGCCCCTCCCCTGCCTGTGAGAGCATCTGGTTTGCTGGGTAAGGATGCAGGGGTGGGGGGTGTGGAGGGGAAGCAGTGAGGCACACCTGGAACACAGGGGAAGGGGCAGGGCTGGGGGCAAACAGTAAAACTCCACCCCCTTGCCCACCTTACCCCATCTGGGACTCAGTCTTACTTTCACCCTGACTCTTACAATGATTCTCAGTCGTCTCAGAATCAGCCTGCGGATACTGATCAGCGCCCCCAACACAACCGGCAGACACATTTTGTGATGGGCACACCTCCGCCCTCCCTCCACCTCCCGCACACCAGCAGGCATCCCCCTGAGGGCTGACTCCAGCATCCTGGGCTGCAGGCTGGCACTTAGGAGGCTCGGCAAGTGCTGGTTAAGTGAATGAATAAATGAATAAATTAATGACTAATTCAACACATGTGGGAAGAAAGGAAGGAAGAGAGAGACGGAGAGTCCCAGACATGTGGTTGCCTACACATCTCTCAGTCTCTGCCTCTCCCTGGGTCTCCCTCTGTCCCTCTGTCTCTGTTTCTACACCCCCACCACAATCCATCAAGGTCTGTCTGTTTGTCTGTCTCCCAGCAGGCGGCTGAGAGCAAATGGACCAAAGGGCTCTGAGCTGTCGCTGGGGTGCCCCTCCTCCTCCCAGAAGGTCTATCCACCTGTCCACCTTCCCATTTTCTTTTTTTAATATATTTTTTTAAGATTGTTTTTATTTATTTTGAGAGAGAGTGTGTGCGAGCAGGGGGAGGGGCAGAGGGAGAGAATCTCAAGCAGACTCCCTACTGAGTGCAGAGCCAATGAGGGGCTCGAACTCACAACCCCAAGACCATGACCTGAGCTGAAATCAAGAATCAGATGCTTAACCTACTGAGCTACCCAGGCACCCCCCTTCCCACTTTCCAAAAGGCCAGCTTCTTCCCCTTCTTCTTGGCTGGAGCAGCAACCATCCAGCTAACCCACAGACTCTTCCCCTGAGAGAACCCTGCCGGCCCCCATCACTTCCCCTGGGTGTCAGAGTCCAGGGGGCCTGAGTCAGCCAATCCTCTGCCTCTGTGACTCATACTGTATGAAGTAACTTATTCGCTGAATAAGATTAAATTTAGCAACAATCCTAACACTAGGGTCCCCAGGGGGCCCACCTCCATTCCCAATGACTCAAACTCTGAGGCTTCAGGCTCCCAGAGATGTGGTCAAACATCTTCAAATCACAGCTGTAAAACCACCTTCACCGTAAGCTTAGGACTGACTAAGAGGGGCCAAAACCAAATGTACGAACACAGGCTTAAACACATGGTTTTAGTCTCTCATGTACTAGCCTGGAGGTAGGCAGTAAAGGGGCAGTCCAGTTATCAGGGGCCTAGGCTCCCTCTAGCTCACTGCATCCCTGTGGTGCAGCCCTTGTCCTCACAATCCACAAATGGCTACCTGTGCACCAGCCACCACATTCTCATTCCAGCCAACAGGAAGGAGCAAGAGGCAAAAGACCCATCCTTTCTTTAAAAGACATATCCTGGAAGCTACGCACCACACTTATGGCCAGAACGGGGCCACAGGGCCATCTCTAAGTATCAGGGAGGCTAAGAAATGCAGTCTGTATTCTCCCAAAATTTCCAAAATAATAATGACTGTGGACTGCTACAGAGTGTGCCTTCCTACAGCCAGTCTGGACTTACTGGCCTTGTGCCACGGGGACAGCACTGTTCCCTATTCTTATGCCCCCTTTCCGGATGAGGAGCCTCGTCCCGGCTGCTCAGGACAGAGCCGGTCTCCAAAGCCAGACTTGTGTGCACCCACCACCTTGGCAATTTTTGTCTATCAAGCTGCACTTGGCAAACAGGGTCTGAGAAGTGACAGTGTCCAATACCGACCCCACGGCCCTTGACCTCCTCCCTGTGCAACCGAGACCACGTCTAGACCACTGCCTGAGATGGTGTCTCAACTGTAGAAGATACCTGAGGACCCAGCATGGGTCTCACTACAGCAGCTCCACCTGGGGTGTGGCCAGGCTGAGCTGAGCCCACAGGCCCCAGAGGCCCAGACCCCAGCTGGGGAATTTTCCATTAGACCTGGGGGCACAGGCTGGCCACCAGCTCATGTGTTGGGGAGGAAGTGGTTTGTTTCGATCAAATTAAAGCAAAGGAGAACCACTCGGGGAGAAAAATTGTGAGCTTCAGCTGAAGCTGTCACCTTGAGAAGAAAAAGAAAGCCAGCCCCCTCCTAGAGGGACATAGGTAAAACCCAGGACGTGGAGTCCCTGAAGGGCAGTGTGGAAGGAGGTACCAAGACTGTCTGGGGCTTCCTGTCCCTCCTAACCCCCTCCCTCACCTCCCCAGCCCAGCAGTCTCTCCAGCAGGCTCTCCTCACAGCCCCCCTGCACAGGGGAGAGGCCAGGGGGCACCTGCCTCCCTACCAGGCTGTGAGGTCACCTTCCTGTGCCCCCGAACCTGTCCCCCTCCCTGGCACACGTCTGCACACACAAGGCTCTATAACCATTTAGTGGATTGGACCTGAAGTTCCAGTTCAGTGGAGAGATTAAAGACACTACATTTTACAATAAAAGCAGTCCTTGCCGAGAAGAGGAGCTGACTTCCTGGCGAAATAAAAGCTGCTGTTCCTATCCCTCTGGGCTCCTCCTGCTAAGAGGGACAGGACTTTTGGTATCTGGTAAAGGGAAATCTGGGAAGATAGTGATGAATCAGCTTCCCCCACCCCACCCCCATGCTGTGCTGTGCCCCCCCAGGGGCCAGAGTCTGCATGTTTCTTAAACAAGAGGGCCATGCTCTTCCTGCTGGGCCACTGGCCTCCAGATCCATCCATGTCCTCGCCTCCTGGTCTGCAGCTTTCAAGTTTCTGGGTAGACAAAGGGACCAGGCTTGCTGAGTCCTATCCACGAGGGAGGAGACTTTGCATGCCATGTCCAGGCCATGGCTAGCAGGCCCACCCTCTCCGGAGGCCACAGAAACACAGGGGAGGCCAGCTCCCATCCCTGCCACTACCCTGCCACGGGCAGAGCCCAAGATCTTGGCCAGCAGTGGGCCTCACGACCACCGGACACAGAGCAGAATGGAAAGAGCACCACTCTGGGGGTCACAGCTCACGTTGGGCCCCCCTGTGCCACCCCAAGCAAGGTGCTTCACTTCTCTGGGCTCAGTTTCCTCATCTCTAAAGTGGAGCTGTGCAGATAAAAAGGGGATCAGCTGGGGGCGCCTGGGTGGCTCAGTCGGTTAAGTGCCCGACTTGATTTCGGCTCAAGTCATGAGCTCAGGATCGTGCGATTGAGCCCTGCATCGGGCTCTGCCTCAGTGGGGGGTCCGCTTGGGATTCTCTCTCCCTCTCCCTCTGCCCTTCCCCCCATTCTCTCTCTCTCTCTCTCTCTCTCTAATAAAAGGGGGAGGGGAGGAATCAGCTAGCACACAGCAGGTGCTCAATAAATGCTTATTTCAGCCAATCTCATGGTGGAGATCTCCAGTGCCAGGAAAATACCTGCCTCGAGGAGAAAAGCGGTAGAAACTCAGCCACTAGACATTTTAATGAGTTTGAACACACATCCACACAGTAAATGGAGGCACTATACTGATAATATGCATATCACCAGAGTCCACCAAAATGACATTGAGGGATGATGTTAAATAATCAAGGGAAATAGAAGTCCCACTGTTTTCTTCCTGTATCTCAAAGGATCGTGGATTTTGCCCCCAGGGGTGTGCACTCTTCATTCTGGAGACCCTGGACTCGTCCACATAACAATCATGGATTTATCTAAAATGTCTGATTTTAAATATAAGCAGTTTGCTGGGAGGGCACCCAAAGGCGAGCCGGACCTGGCTTCTGCTTGCCACAGAGTGAGAAGAGGCAGGCACCCCGGCGTGGCACGGTCGTGGGAAGTCAGATGGGGGGCTCCTGGAGGACCTAGGCCTGCAAGAAGAAACCTAAAGAGAGGACGGATTCCAAAGTGTATAAAATCATGAAAGTTCTGAGAGGGGAGCTGGTCCATAAAGGACATGTGGGCTTTCTGGAGGCAGGCATGGAGGTGCGGGAAGGGCATGCCAGGCAGAGGGAACAGCATGGGCAAAGGCACGAAGGTGGGACAACAGCACATGTCTGCAGCGGGTGCCAGTACAGAGGACATGCAGCCTCCAGGCCACCCCACCTGGGGCGGGTTTCCGGGCAAGTGAAATAGCTGCGTGTGGTGAGAGGAACAGGCCCGGGAAGGAGTGGAAAGGAGAGGGAGAGGGTGCTCACCTCCTGCGTGCTCCCTGAGTGGGAGCTCAGGGCTTGGCACCCTCTGGAGCATCCTCTCCCTGGATCTGGGCCAGGCCCATGTGTGACGGCCCTTCCCCCGGGAGTCCCCTGAGGTCCCCGGCAGGATGAGAGCGCATCTGTGGGAAGCCCCACCGGCCCCCCACAGACAACAGGTCCCGTTGCAGAAGTGCCACGCTCCCAAGGCCCGTGATGCCGGGGGAGACGGCAGGGACGAGAACGCTGTGCTCTTGATGACTGCAGTTATCCAGAACTCGTTAGCGACAATGATTTCCTCCAGACCCCCTTTCTCCTCTCTGGATGTTTTGGCTGCTTCGCCGTATGGCTGGAGTTAAAAATACAGCTCAGAGTGAGGGGGGTGCTGGCAAGAGTGGGCAAGCGTTCCCCCCACTGGGTGGGGGACTGTCGCCTGCTCGGGTCCCCTGACCCCGTCGCTGGCCAGGTGGCAGAGCTGGGGACATCCCAGGCTCAGCGGAGCCGGTCTCCGAATGAACTGTAGAATGAGAAGGCCCTCAGGACATATGGCCACTTGCTAAGTTATCCGACACAGACAGGTCACCACGACAGGGTGGAGAGAGAGAGGCACAGTGTGGGCCCCGCCTGCCAGCAGGCTGCAACACAAACTTGTGCCAACCTTAGTTAGGGCAGGGGAGTGACAACGTGGCCTGAGCAAACCCGAGGCGGCAGATGAAGGACAGTGGCAGACCCCTGCTCCTCCTCCCCTTGAGACCAGCAGGAGGTGGCACAAGTGGCCTCCCCGGACTCCGACGAAGCCTCGTGGCTCCCACCAGACTTTTCGGAACACTGGCGCTGGGACCCCCAGGCCTCCAAGGGAGAGGCCTGCCTCCCCGAGCCCACCGTGCTGAAGCAGCCACGTGCGCTCACTCGGGTCAGCGGCTCCGGCTGAGCCCGGCCTTCCAGACTTGTCCACAAGTTCCCAGATAGGTACTCAAAGTCATCCGGACCCGCCGGACCTGCTCATCCGGGACGTGAATACCACTGCGTAACTTCCACCGGCAAAGAGAACAGAAGATGCCACCAGTGAAGCCCAGCCCAAGCCCTGACCTGCGGAGTCTCAGAAGAGTGAGCTGTTACACAGCCACAGGGGACCAGAGCTTACAGACTGACTGGTAGATTGAGTCCATCCGTCCATCTGTCCGTCCGTCTGTCCATCCATCCTTCCTTCCTCCCTTCCACACATTCATTAAAACCCACCCTGAGGCAGGGCCTCTTATAGGCACCCCAGAGACAAAGAATTCATTCTCCCTGTCCCCATGGGTGCTTCTGGGCTGGATCCTCAGTGCCCACCCAGCGTGTCTGGGTCCATCACGTGTCCATCGCGTGTCCCCGTCTCCCTGTTTGGCAGCTTTCTCCCCTGGGGCCTGTCACTTCTAGGCTCCCCTCAACGTACTCTTGTCTGGTTCCTGCCCCTGCCTTCATTTTCTCTGGGTGTGGAGAGGACATGTGGGATGTTCTGCCTTTCAAATGGGTCTCAGTATGCTTGAAAACGTCACCTGCATACTAAAACAACAAGGGTATTTAAATGTTGCATTAGAAAAGATCTCTTTAACACAAAAGAAGTTGGTAAGGGAGGGACAGAGGAAGAAAAAAAGATATAAAACTTATTGAAAGTAAATAACAAAGTTGCAGATGGAAATCCTACCTTAGTAACAATTATATTGAGTACAAGTAAATTAAACACTCCAATCAAAAGGGGGAGACTGGCAGAATGGACTAAAAACACATAATCCAGTATGTGCTAAGAGACCCGCTTTAGACCAAGATGTCCATCGACAGATGAATGGATAAAGAAGATGTGGTATATATACACAATGGAATATTATGCAGCTACCAAAAGGAATGAGATCTTGCCATTTGCAACGACGTGGATGGAACTGGAGGGTGTTATACTGAGCGAAATAAGTCAATCAGAGAAAGACACATATCATATGACCTCACTGATATGAGGAATTCTTAATCGCAGGAAACAAACTGAGGGTTGCTGGAGTGGGGGGGGGGGTGGGAGGGATGGGGTGACTGGGTGATAGACTCTGGGGGGGGTATGTGCTCTGGTAAGCACTGTGAAGTGTGCAAGACTGTTGAATCTCAGATCTGTACCTCTGAAACAAATAATGCAATATATGTTAAGAAAAAAAAAGAAGAAGAAGGTAGCAGGAGGGGAAGAATGAAGGGGGGGAAATCGGAGGGGGAGACGAACCATGAGAGACGATGGACTCTGAAAAACAAACTGAGGGTTCTAGAGGGGAGGGGGGTGGGAGGATGGGTTAGCCTGGTGGTGGGTATTGAGGAGGGCACGTTCTGCATGGAGCACTGGGTGTTATGCAGAAACAATGAATCATGGAACACTACATCTAAAACTAATGATGTAATGTATGGGGATTAACATAAAAATTAAAAAAAAAAAAAAAGAGACCCGCTTTAGATTCAAAGACACAAAGAGGTCAAAAATAAAAAGATGGAAAAGGGGTTATCATGCAAATAGGAAGCCAAAGAAAGCTGGAGTGGCTACACAGATATCAAACACAGACTTGAAGATGAAAACTGTTAATGCAGACAAGGAAGGACATTTTATAAGGACAAAAGGGTCGGTCCCTCGGGAAGACACAATACTTCTAAACATGCATGCACCAAGCAACAGAACCCCAAAACACATGAAGCAAAAACAGAGAGAGCAATAAAGGGAGAAATAAGCAGTTCCACAGGAATAGTTGGAGACATCAGTGCCCCGCTTTTTGTAACAGATAGAACAGTCAGACAGAGGGTCAACAAGGAGACAGAGGACTTGAACACTGGAAACCAACCAGACCCGACAGACAGGCCCAGAACACCTCCCAGCAGCTGGTGCATATTCCTCTCAAGTGTACTTGGAACATTCTCCAGGACAGATCATATCTGAGCCCTTAAAATGAGTCTTGATTTGGGGCACCTGGGTGGCTCAGTCGGTTGAGTGTCCGACTCTTGATTTAGGCTCAGGTCATGATCTCAGGGTCGTGATAAGGAGCCCCAGGTCAGCTCCACGCTCAGCATGGGGTCTGCTTGGGATTCTCTCTCTCTCCTTCTCTCTCTGTGCATCCCCACCCCTGCTCGCACTCTCTCTCTCAAAAAAAAAAAAAAAAAAAAGCAAAAGCAAAAACAAAAAAACTAGTCTTGATTCATTTAAAAGGACTGTAATCATACAAAGTATATTCTCAAAACACAAATGGCTGAACTTTAAAGAGTCCCCTAAACACGGCTAGATGGCAGCTCTTGGGAATGTGCTTGAGTCATCCTTGTTCAAACCACCACTCTCCCTACCACCCTTGCCTCTCTGTGCCTCTGTTTCCCCACCTGTATGTTGGGGACAAGAGAGGAACTTCACAGAGCTATAGCAAGTGTTTATAAGAAACCACTCAGTTGTCATAATTATTACTTGTTATTGATGGAGGGTGGTAATGATAATCCCTTACGTTCCATCTCTGGGTGAGGAGGCATTCCCTCACAGAACGGGTTAAGACTTTCAAAACGCCTCCGCTCCCACTGTTTAACTCAGTCCTCATCATCTGTTAAACGGGAAAAAGCTGGTAGTGGTGAGGCCCCAGCAGGTGGCATCTGTTGAGTCCCTCACCCAGGGCCTGGCTCACAATAGGTGCCAGAGAGGGAGTAGGTTGGCCTATGGGTGGGCATCGAGAGGGGGTGGTTGGTTCCCTGCACACCCCTTGTGGGTGGAGGATTTTACACACCTCCAAGTTTAGAGGTGCTGAGTTGGGTGAGAGCAGAGCCTTGAAGAAGTCTAGGCAGAGATGGGAGCCTGTAATGGGCTGGGGGGGGCAGAATATTCTAGATGGCTCTGCCTTTTTGTGGGGAGTCCTCCATCCTGTTGAAACAATGTAAGTCTCCCCCTTTAACTGCAGGTTAAAGGGATGATGACGGCACGTCTTACAAAGATGCTGGATTCATGATCAGCTACATTAAATGTGCAGGAGTCAGACAGACAATAGAGAGATAAACGCCAAGACCCAGTCTGAATTCTAAATCCTGTGACTTTCCTCTAACATCAAATTTCTTCTCCACCTAGGAAAGAGGGAACAACAGCAACAAAATTGGCAAGCATGAGGGGTACTCTGCTCTACTTGTATTACCTATTTAATCTTCACAGCCCTCTCTGAGGGAGGTGATGTTTTATAACCCCATTTTATAGGTGAAAACACTGAGGCACAGAGAGGCTAAGTAACTGGCCAGAGGCAATACAACCAGACCGTGGTGGAGGGAGTGGTATGGCCCCGCGGTGCGTGTCCTGACTATGTATGAGTATGTACTTTGTGTGTATCCTGACCAGGAGCCATCTAGAACCCCCAGCCACCCTGGGGGAGTTGAGAGTCCTTGCTTGGGCTGCTTCTCCAGAGGGGTGAGGGAGAGTGGGGAACTGGAGGCAGGGTCCGGGGACATCAGCCGGCCCCCACTCACTCCCGAGCCCAAGAATACTGCAGGCAACAAAAACCTACATGCACTCCGCCATCTGGAGCCTTTTCTTCTGGTTAAGCAATGCTCTCTCCTTCCCATCTGGACAGGTAGTTGTTGGGTGAGGGAACAGTATGGGACCATGTTCCTTTTATCCACAACCCATGTGCTTCTGCTCAGCTCTACCAGCACCCTGAGCCAACCTCCCAACACCCCATACCCCGAGTCCCGTAGCATCTTCCGCAACCTCCTACTCACTGGCCCCTGCCTTCCCCAGGAACAGGGGTCCCGTCCACACCCGAGTGCAGTCCCGGCCCTCCTCTATGCAGCAACCCCAGGGACACCTATCTCCCAAAGTCCCTCTGGGCCTCTCCAGCTCTGCTCACCCTGCACACCCTGGCTGCACATCCCCTACCCCTCTTCTCCCTTGCTGTCCAGTCCCCTTGCTCACTCTGCTCTAGACACATCTGTCTCTCACCATACCTCAACCACACCAGGCATGCTCCCCTCTCAGGGCAACCCCCAAAGGGAGATCTGGTTGTCCCCCTGGATCCACTGTCCCCTGTTAGAGAAAACGAAGCTGAGGCTCACAGAGGTACATTCCACATGCTAAGGGGGAGGAAGAAGAGCTCAGTCTCCAGGCCACAGCCCCATCAGAGTCTTACCCCCGAGCTGACGACACTGGCCACTGGCCCATTCATGTTCAATTTCAGGCTGTCCAGAGACCCCTGCAACCTATCTCCAAATAATCTGCACTCTGTACTAGAGGACATCCCTGCAAGGGTCCCTAGCAGCTGCCCCAGGACCGCTGGATACAGGCTGGAGACTTTTCCTTTGAGCACTGAGACCATCCTCATTGAGGCCTGCCACATCAGACAGTTCGCAGACAGGCTGCAAATGACCGTGAGAGGCTCCTCCAGACCTGCCAATCCAGGACACCCTCCTTGGACGCCCTGTTCCCTGAGGTTCGGATGAGGAGGGCCAGGCCCCGGTGTCTTGATTCTCCGTGAGGTCTGACACTCTTCAGGCAAGGGCAAACACAGAGCCAACAAGCCATTCAAATCAACAAGGGATTCGGGGGGGGGGGGGGGGGGGGGGGGGACACACAGAGCCAGAAGAGGAGCACATTTGCCAACCCCCCACAAGACCAAGTGTCCCAGTGAGTCCTGATGAATGAACACATGGAGAAAGGCCCGAGGTGGCTTCTCAAACAGCTTTCTAGCAGGCTGGCAAATGCCTGCAGGTTTGGGGTGGGGAAGTGGGGCTGACTCAAAGCAGAATGCCTGGCACCGGCTGGGTGGCACCTGCCAGCTTCGAGAGTCCCTTCCCCTGCATGTGCACACCCATTGCCCATGATCACCCCACCAGCAGCCGGCTTCCACCCTCATCCTGCCAAAAAGGGACCTGGGCTCCTGGCGGTAAAGTGACTCCTCCAAGGTGACCACAACAGCGAGGCACCAATTCTGCCACTCAAAGGGAAAGCCACAGCTGTCCCTGGGTGGGCGACGGTGCTGGAGTTCATTCTGGGTTGTCTGGGGGAGCTGACCATACAGATCTGGAAAAGGCTCCATGTTTCATGAAACATTTACACAAAGCAGCAAACAGCTTTGAATCTACGCAGCGTGGTGGTGAACAGCATGGGCTCTTGAGGCAGTCAGCCCTGGGTGCCGATCCCACCTCTGCCACTGGGTGACCGCGGGCAACCTGCTTCACCTCTCAGAGCCTCAGTTTTCCCATCTGCAAAATGGGATGATAATGGCTCACAGCTGTCACAGCGTTAGCCCGCCAATGGAGACTCTGTCAGCACACGGTGCCTGGAATGGGCTCGGTTATCACTGTGGTTTGACTATAATCAAATCCTGCTCCTCTGTGAATCTTGCTTCCTCCAAGAAGGAAAACCAAGCATTTCACAATCAGGGCTCAGACACAGCACAGCTTGGGAGCCATGAGCCAGTCTTGTTCACCACTCCACACCGCCCCCCCCCGCACAACTTGGCTGAAATCCGGGTACTAAGCAAATGCCCTGGGCTGGTCCCTGTCTGTCTGGACCTCACCTGGCCCAACTGTCCCCACTCACAGTCCTGGCGTGGCCACTGACAACACCTCCCACCTCCCCCTCCCCAAACCTGCCTGGCACCTCTCACCTCCCCTTTCTCATGTGTTGTTTCCCTGGCTTGATACCATCTTCCTCCTCCTCTTTCTAGCTCAAATGTTACCTCCTCCAGGAAGCCCCTGTTGACACCCGAGGGTGGCCATCTGCTTCCTGCTCTGGGGCTGTACACCACTTAACCCCACTTCCTATCCTGGCCCAATATCTCTGCAACCTTCTTTATAGGCCTCTGTCCCCGTCCATGGGTTTCCAAGCAGAGGCGGTAGGGGAGCCGCCCAGATCAAGGACAAGAATCAGGCTGAGCTGCCCACGTGTTCAACAGTTAGTGAATAAAAGGACATGCAGATAGCATGGCCTACGTGCAGTGCTCAGCCTGGTTCCTGGTATACCACAGGCGCTCCATAAATGTTAACTCCCCATCAGCATGGCTCCAGATACCCTCAAGGATGGATAGGCAGGAAATACAGGAAAATAGTGCAAAACTTTCATTGTAGATCCGGAAAGGGTGTTCTGCCTTGTACAGTTCTCTCCATTTCCCTGTATATTTGGAAATTTTCATAATAAAAATTAGGGAAGACAAGCCTCAAAAGCATTCTCAATACCCTAGCTGTTCCTGCCCCCGGAGCTACCATTCACTGCGTTCTCCAATGCCAGGCACTTTATGCAACGCCTGACTCTGATCTTCCTGAACAGAAGCAGCCCTCCCCATTTTACATGGCGGGGGGCTTGCGGGGAAACTGGCCTCAGGAAGCCAAGGGCGATGCTTTGCCTCACTTGGAAAGCCCGCACCGCTGGGCGGTGGCCAGGGCAGGACGGGGACTGCGCATACCCGCTGCCGGGGCAGGGCTGAACTCCAGGTGTTGGTCACTGGGTGGCCTGGAGGATCCCCAGAGCAAGGCCAGGGCAGTCGGGGTGGGGGAAGCATTTGAAATACTCAAGACCACAGCTCTTCACCTGTTACAATGGAAGCACTTTGTGTTTCTAAGAGCTGGTCTGGCGTATCCTGCTGGAAACACGAGCCCCACAGAGGGGCAGGATTCAGACTCCAAAGGCTGCTGGGTGATGTCACCGGCCAGCGCAGCCTGGCTCCCAGCTGGGGCCGTTTCAGCCATAGCCTGGCCTGGGTCTGCACTGGATGCGGGGCGGCGGGCTCGAGGCCCATGGGACCGCAGGGCCACGAATGGGACCCCGGACGGCCTCCTGGCCGCACATGTGCCTTCTGCCCCATTCCAGTTAGGTCAGTGCACCTTCCCCAGCCCAGTTCTTGCTGCACACGGGCCTGTCTGTGTTGTTTTCTGCGGCTCTGTGGCAATTACTCAGATGACAAGCTCAGAATGGCGCCCTTCCCAAGTTAGGCAAAGCGGTGTTCTTTCTCACAGAAACAGAGAGCAAAGAACAAAAACCACCATCAGCTGTCAAGACACTGTCATAGATGAAAGAGCTGACAAGTAGCCACCCAGCTGACAAAATAAGGCCGATGCCCCCAAACTCCCGATGTGGCACCCCCCCTTCACCCCGGCCCAGCCCCAAGATCTCTGCAGCCTCCAGGAGGCCAGAACACAGAGGGTGGAGGCGGGCACAGACGTGGGAACGGGAGCAGGTCCTTGCTTCATCTCACACACAGTGTGCTCCCTGTTTTTCTCGAGCCGAGCCAGATAAAGAAGCTTTTCCCGATTTATTTTCCAGGTTGTAAAATAATCATTTGCTTAGCTTGTCAGACGGCTAGGAGAGAACTTCAGAGAAACACACTCTCCTCATCTCTCTGCGGATTCTACCATCTGCTGGGAAAACAGGAGCGGCTCGCCCTGGGCCCTCAGAGTCGGAAACATTTTGTCCGAGCAGGACCCGCCTCCCAGTGTATGTTGCAGCTCGTTCTGGCCGAGGGACATCCTCCCCGGCATTGGATACTCTGCTTTATCTTGGCCGGGAGAACAAGAACATTATCTCACGAAACTGTGAACACAGTATCTCCCTCTGCCACCTTCGCCGCCACCCTCTCGGATCAGGAAAAGCCCTCAAGGCCTCTCCTGGCCTGTACGTGGTCCCCACTCTAACTATGAGGGGGACCAGGGCACAGGGACACAAGGCTCTCGGGGCTGCAGAGCCTGGACCATGGGTGCGGTACTTCCGGCGACTCTGAGGAACAGAACGCTTTCAGAGGTGTCTTGCCAGGACCCTCCCGAGTACAGCTTACGTCATGACTTCTTGCCTGCCGCCCCCTCTGCGCTGGCCACCCGTAAGCTCCCCTCCGAACTGCCAGCACCATCATCACGGTTAATGTCACCACAGACCTGGGGACAGCGCTTGTTTGGTAAGTCAACAGAGACTGAATGCCACTGGAAACCTCCCCCAGAGTGAGTCACCAACTCCGAGCTTCAGAAAAATGTCCTCTCCGAGTGATGTGACAGTGCTTGAGGGCTGGAGGGGACGAGAAAACGAGGGAGGCCGCTTCACAGGGCCCTCTCCCCAACCTCGGGGGGGCCAGGGCTTACTTCAGCCGGGACACCCTGGAAAATCAGAGGCTGGAAGGGGTCGACTTGTTCAACCCTTGCTCCCTCTCACCACCACCTTGGGGGATGCTGAGGACCCAGACTTGGTGACGGGATCCCACATGGCAGGACAAAAGCCAGGCCTGCTGGGCTTCCTCTGGCCCTGGAGGCCGGGAGTCACACAGGATCCCGGGGGTATCCAATCATTCTGCAGCTGGGAGGGTGGGTGGTGGTGGATGAGAGCAGGGGGCTAGAGCCAGACCACCTGAGTCCCGATCCTGGCTCCACTGCTAGGGGGTAGGAGAACCTGAGCAAGTCACACGACCTCTCTAAGCTTCAGTCTACACATCCATAAAATGGGAGCAGTGACTGTTCCTGCTTCATAGGAGGGATGTGGCCATGCAGTGAACTGGTAAATGCAAAGCCCCACAGCAGTGTGGGACACACAGGAAGCCTCCAAGGGGTGTGGCCGTAGTGCACTCACCCCTGCTAACCAGAGATTTGGTTCTGTAGGTCCACCGATACCAGCAGGGCCTGCTCAAGTTCAAACTGACTGTGTGAAGGAAAACACAGCAGTTCTCATCGATCCCGCTTGCCTTCATCCACTCAACAGATATCTACTGGGCATCTATTATGTGCCCGAACCTCTAGTGGGAGGGTTTGGTTCTGGAAACATCATTATAATGTAGCAACAATTTATAATGTATAAACACTGGATATGAATTCTGATGTCAGAAAAATCAATTAAATAATCCAACATATCCAAAGGCACCCTCTTTCTTCCCTGTTATCATCCTGTTGTCCCTATAGCTGAGAAACTCACAATGCTATCTTTCAGCAGAGGACTTCTGAGAAAGGGCTTAAAGTTCTGGGCTTGAAAGTTTCTACCATGCCTGGGTGAGGTGGTACAAGATCACTATTGTCCCAGGATGAGCCTTGTCAATGATCTTTCACCTGCATCTCTCCGTCCTCAGCAAGAGTAGGGACCTGCACCTTCTGGATGTGCAGGGGCAGCCTGTCCACATGGTGGCAGGGGGCAAGGGGCTCCTGACTCCAGCTAGAGCAGCCAGCCGGTGGCTGCTTAAGATAAGGTTAGCCAGGCCTGCCTTAGCCTGACACGCTCAACGTACCCTTGCCTACAAGGACCCCCGTCTGCTGGCAGGAGGGCCTGGGTTCTGACGCCGGCAGTGCCCCCTGGTGGGAGGGGGCACCAGCACTGGGAGAAAGTGGAACCAAGTGCCCCAGCAGGAAGTAATCCCGACGCTGTGGCCTGGCGCTGCCTGGCGCCTCAGGAAGCTCGCACCGAAATGTTCCTGGCTCAATCACAGGTGGCCAACCCCAACTTCACCCTGAGTTCTGGACCCCAGGAGGTCTCACCCGGGTTGTCAAGAAGTTTACGCACCACCTGCCCGTGCATAGTGGGCTCCAAAGAAAGGAGAAACTGATTGACAAAGGAAGAACCTGAAATGCATTAAGCACCTACTGTATACCAGTCTCTTCCATGCCCCTTATCTTCCCTTAACCATTAGAAAAGGTATGGGAGGCAGCTGTGATCATCCCTGTTCCGTGTGCATTAAGGAAAAGCTCTGAGGCTACATGAGGAGGCATGACTTGTCCCATGGTCACTGACTGGTGAGTGCAGAGCCGGCCATGGGACCCAAGTCTACCCATGTCCCTTTCTCTATGCAGAGCTGTTTATTCTCTTCCTCTGTTCTCTGCTCTTGCCTTTGTCTCTCCAAGCACATCACTAACAGCTCTGCATACAGTAGGCACTTCATAAAAGTCGGCTGCTCTCGAGGAAGTTGGTTAAACCATGCTCAGGCATCAATCACTTCGCTACACGGATGGACAGTGGGCACTGTGAATCCAGAAGTGGAAAAGGAGCCCTCAGCTCATTCCCCCTACACCCCAGGTATGTGAGAAGGCAAGTATGATACACCCCCCTACCCCCCCACCTCCCCCCGCCGCAAGAGTCTCCTATGAAGGGAGGGAGGCTCCAGCATTCTCCCTCCTGAAAGGCAGGGAAATGAAGTGGATGCTGGGAAATGGGACCAGTGTGCTCCATCTTGAGGGAGCCCACTGTTCTGTGAATGTGCTGGTATCACACAGTCTCATTCGTCACGGTGTGGTCTGGGGGCCAGCAGCAACCATATCTCCCGGGAGCTTGGGAGCCTCCCCCAGACCTGCTGCTCCGAATCTGGATTTTAGCAAGATCCCCAGGTATGAGGTGGGCACAGTCAAGTTGGAGAAGCTCCCCTGCCCTAGAACTTGGCTGGTGGCGGTGTTGCCACGGTTCCTCTCAAAGGGGATGCCATCACGGGCCCTGGCTGTGTCTCAGTGAAGGGAAGCCAGTGTCGCAGAGCTGGGGACTTGTGATATAAACCCCGCAGCCACGTGCCCAGCTCCCCCCCACTCCGAGGCACCACCCAGATGCGACACTGGGGATTCCCCACAGCAAGCGGGACTCACTGTCTGTCCGAATCCCCCCCCCCCCCCGTCCCCACACTTGGTCACCAGAGGTGACTTGAAAAGAAGAAAGGAATGCATTCCCCAGGACGGTGCTGGGAGGCATCTGCCAACAGCATGTGTCACTGTTGCCTAGGAAAGTGGAACGTGCATCCCTGCCCTTGTGTGTCGCCTCCCTAAGCTGCTGAGGATTTCACCTGGGCAGCCCCCAGCTTTTCTTCCAGTCCCTGTGTGGGGGATAAGAGCTCAGTCCCCTGCAAGTAGCACTGGGTGACCCACAACCACTGTGGGAGGTTTGGAGTGACACCAGAGAGCCAGGGGCGGGGCACCTGGAGGAGGCTGCAGGGTCTATGCTTTCTTTCAGTGACACCAGCTAGGAGTTATCCACAGCCTCCCTCCTCCCTCCCTGGGATAAACAGAAAGCAGGAGTTTGCCACCAGACCTGCCACCACAGAGCCATGAGGCTGCCCCACGTCCTGACCTCACCCTCACCGCCCTCCTTCTTCAGAGCCCACCAGAACCCAAAGCACTGCCCAGAACCGGTGCAAGACACAGGGGGGCAGGCAGGCATCCCTTGTCCCATGGCCACAGCCTGGCACAGCCCCACAAGGTGGGGGAGACACCGGGTCTCAGATGACTGTAGCTGGACTCTAAATCAGGGGCCCCTCCCCCATCTGCAACCCCCACCCCCGCCCTGCAGAATTTTGGAGTCAGGATCAACTCCTCCCCCATCATCCCTGCCTACCCCCCCGCCTCCCAGGAAACCTTCAGGAAACTGCTGACTGCTAACCCCCCTACCCCCAACACAGCGTTTTTTCTCCTCTGCCCCGGGTCCAAACCCTGGAGTGTGGCCAGGTGGTCCCGAAGACAGAAGGACAGCGAGGGTAGACAGGCTCAGAGCACCCAGGAACGCAACCCCGGAGTCACCTGAAGCCCCCGTGCCCCCTGCTCGCCCCAGATGGGCGCCCGGACTTCTGCGGAGAGGAGCCCCGCACCCGACTTGGGCACCCCTGGGAGGCGAACGGGCTGCCGCCCGAGAGCTGCAAGCTCGCCCGGGACGCTGGGGGTCAGCGCGGCTGGGCAATCCCGCCCCCATCCTGTCCCCGGCTTAATCCTTGGTCCGAAATAGTCAGGGTAATCCCAGGGTGAGGCGGGCGCGGTATTAACCCCGGAGCCGCGAAAGAAGAGACCGAGACGTGCAGAGGGAGGAGAGCTCGGCGCATCACGAGCTAGAGGGAGCACAGGGTCCTTCCCGGAGGGACGGCGACCCGCGAGTGACCCAGGCCCGCTCGAGGGCGGGATCTGCGCCTCCCGCGCCCCCTTCGCACTGGGTCTCGGGCTCTCCGGGTCAGGAGTTCTGGCCCCGCTATCCAGAGCCCCAGGTCTGCGCGCGGACAGCACCCCGTGGCGAGGCCGATCCCGCAACCGAGCCCCGGGGGTCACTGGAGCCCGAGTCCGGAGCCGTCCGTCCGCGGAGCCTGGCCGGTGGGAGCGCTGGGCAGCCGCCCCGGAGCCGCTTTCCTGTGGGGAGCCCAGTCCCCGCCCGGGGTCCGGCCCTAGGTCGGGGGTCCCCAGGTGCGCCCTCCGGCCGGGCACCCTCCCCGCCTCCGCCCGCCTCCCCGCCCGGCCCCGAGGGGAGCGGGGGTCCCCAGGTGCGCCCTCCGGCCGGGCACCCTCCCCGCCTCCGCCCGCCTCCCCGCCCGGCCCCGAGGGGAGCGGGGCCCCCCAAGAAGTTCGAGCACCCCCGACACGCCCGCCGCCCCCGGTCCCTGCTTACTTGTCGCGGCGGCCGCCGAGCTCCGGGATGACGCCGAGCGGCTGCGAGCCGGGGCCGGGGCCGGGGTCGGGGCGGCGGGCGCACGCGGCCAGGTGTCTCCGGTGCCGCTCCAGCAGGCCGGCGTTTTCGCGGCTCAGCCGTGCCACTTGGCGCTCCAGCTCCTCGATGCGCCGCCGCCGGCGCGCCAGCAGCTCCTGCTGCGCCGCGACGATCCGGGTCAGCTCCTGCAGGTACTCGGCCGCCTTGCCGGGGGGCTCGGCGGCGCTGGCCATGGCCCCCGCC
>NC_058403.1:158903662-159033963 GCF_002201575.2 Neomonachus schauinslandi
CCGCCGCCCGCTGCCCCACGGACGCGCCGGGGCGGGCAGGGCGCGGAGCTGCGGCCGCCGCGGGCAGTCGAGGAGTTTTGCAAAGTGCCGGCTGCGGCGCGAGGGGGAGCGGGAGCCCGAGCGGCCGGCGCGGGAGGAGGCGGGAGGGAGGAAGGGCGCGACGGAGGGAGGGCGCCGCCTGCCGGGCCCGGCGCCCCGCGCCCCGCCGCCCCGCGCCCGGAGCCCCGCGCCCCGCTCCCGGCGGGGACGACTACCGCCTCGTCACCCGGCCCCTCCCAGCAGCTCTGATGTATACATTTAATTTAAAAAGCAATTCGGCAAAATATATCTTCATACTACTCTCAACCAACAATTTTTGGTGTGAGTAGAAAAAGAGCTAATAAACTCATAAGAACTTTGAATTTAAAAAAACTGATCAGTCTCCTAAACGCTGGGTTGGTTTTATTGAGACCCATGCAAGTTTTCTAGACTGTCCCTTCTGCGTTCTGAATGCTTGGTGACCCTGAAGCTTCCAAGAGGTCGAAACGGACGAGCCGCCAAGACTCAGGCATGGTCATTCCAATTGCACCCCGGGTTCTGGGAGCTGATCGCTCGGTGGGGCAAAGACTCACCCAGACACTGGCATTGAGACCTTGGGCAGCTTGTTTTGTCTCTGAGCTGCTGTCTCCTCAGCAATGTTTTCTATTTCTTGGCTTTTTGTCATCTTTATAATTTTCATACTCCACATTTCTTTGGGGCTAAACCTATTTTTCAATCTTTTTGGCTTGAAGAGTTAGGTGATTTCCATTGTTTCTTGTTTTCCAGCAAATGCCTTTAAGGCTATAAATTTACCTCTGCGTAAAGCTTTAGCTACATCTCATAAGTTTCTAAAACTCCACAATAATGTACTTATTAGTACATTAGTACATTAGTACATTTTGATGGTATTGTTTTCTTTGTTAAGGGTAGCATTTCACTGGCTTTGCTGACTTGATATTCCATACCCATGTTTGTTGATATCTCTCTACCTCCAGGAGAGGATGAGCCCTGCATAGAGGCCCTCCAAGACCCTAAGCCCTCTTTGGGTATCCCCTGGTCATGGCCTACGCAGAGGGAGAGAATAGCAGTGGGGCCATTTATTGGGGTCCTAAATTCAATAAATATTCCATCAGGATAAGGTTATACACACACCTTGGTGAATGAAAAATCAACAATTTCAACTTGGCCCTCATTGCTAGACCAGTAATAGTCCTCTAGAAATTAATATTTTTTATAGCTCCTGTACTTGTTGTGGTCTACAAATTAATATCGTTTTTATAAATCCTGTAACGATGCTCAGAAGAACACAATATTACATTCTATTTGTGGGTGTATATGTAAAAGTGTTTATCAGTTCAATTTGTACATTGAAATGCCAACATCTTTACAATCCTATTTTAATATTTCCTCATTTAGAAATACTCCAGGAGCCTCCCCAAAAGGGAGGTGCCCCTGGCTTCTCTTGGCTTTTTGTGGGGAGAGCTGACCCCAGAGTCAAGCATGGGGCCTCTGCCAGTGTTTGGGAGGGAAGGAAATTCAATTCTAAATTCTGGCACATGTCAGTGAGGATGGTGGTGAGGAGATGGAGCTGCAGACCCCTCTCCCAGCCCCAACCCCCATTTGCCTGTCTCGTACCCCACCGCCACCCCAGAGGCTCCTTCTAGCAGTTCCAGGTGGAAGCTGACCTCTCATTTCCATTTCCACACTGCCTCCCTGCTCTCTGAGACTTGCCACCTCTCCATTCAGCAAAGGGCCAGTCAGTGCCAGGCCCTTGTGGGTGCTGGACACCCTGTGGGGATGAGGCTCCACCCCTGACTCATGGGCGCTGCCAGGCCAAGCCAAGGCAGAGGACGACAATAGGCAATATGGAGGTGGGAGCCTCAGGGGACCTGAGCCTATACCCCAGGACTGGGCAGGATCCTTTCCTTCTGGACCTGCCATCCCTCACCCCCCCCGAGCCAAACAGAGATGTCCACAGAGCATAAATGGCGAACCCGCATGGGTGGCAGGAATGATGGCGAGTTTTGTGATGCATTGCTCTGCTCCTTCCAGCTCCTATCACTGAGCTTCTCAGCCTTAGGCAATGGAATGAGCCACTGCCAACTTGCCATCTGCCTCCGTCTTCCTCATTTTCCTTGACCTCCATTCTTGGCACTCTGGGGTGTTCCAGTTAGTGCCAAATCCCCGGTGCTGGTGGTTACAAGAGAGTCTGCCACTAGCAATGAGGTCACATATACCAGCCCTCTCAGCTCACACACAGGTGCACACCCAGAACAAAGACTTCCCTTCCCCAAAGACTTCTTCCTTAAAGAGCATCACCTGGTCACTCATTTAGCCAATGTCACTGAGCACTCACTCGGGCCAGGCTATGGGGACACTGTCCATGACACAGACAAGGGCCTGCTCTTCTGGAGTACCCCCCATGGAGACAGACACTGAACGTAGGGTGGGTGGGCATGCACTCTGGGCAGTCATGCAGGGCCCACTCACTGTCACTCTCTTGATTATCTTAATTTTTGGACAAGGGACCCAGCATTTTAATTTTGCACTGAATCCCCGAAACACAAGGCCAGTCCTGGGGGAGTGCAGTGGTGTGCTGGGTGAGCATGGAACAATCAGAAGAAAGCACTGTTTAGCAGTTGCCGATTTCTGTGGTGTAAATACTCCCCACCATCGCCAGTTCCACGAAACCCCAGTGAACATGGAGCTGGGGGGGAGCCGTGCACTGCAGTGCAGACAAGGGGCAAGGTGTTGTGTGGCTGTAACATGTGCTTGGCATGTTTGAGACTCAGCATAAACCTAATAGTATTAAACACGTGTCAGCAGGAGAGTTTCGCCTTTGGGTCAAAGACGCTGAGAGCTAGGAGCAAAGATTCCCACCACAGAAGTCTCCATGAACACCTCCACCATGCTCCAAGCTAGACAGTGTGCCTCCCACCACGTTCCTTGAATTGTAAGGGGAATGAAATGCTTACATACCTCTGCCACGTAGGCTCAACTTTGGAAGACGGTCCAGCAAGACCTGTCTTATGACAAGCTCTGTTGTCACAGATTAAGGTCTCCCTGGCCTGGATCCCCACCACTGGTCCCCAGTGTTGTGAGCTAATTGACCTCTTTTCTGAGCAAGATGCTTAGCCGCCCAGGTGTCTCATGATCTCCCCACGGAAGAACACTGACGGGAAAAGCTGGCCGCTGCAGATGGGGATAAAGCAGGGTGCTTTGACATGATGGGCAAAGCAAAACAGTCATAACAAATTTAGACCATTCAGTTTAGACACTACCTCTAGTTTAAATTCCCACAGTGGACGATGATAGAGCTGGAACAGTGCAGTGGACGCTATGGTAGTTGCCCAGACCCCCTTTGGGACCTGACCCTCATCCCCCATCAGCCAGGCACATGGGCAGCTGATGGCTCATGACCAAGTCCATCTTGGGAAATTGCCCTGTGCTGACGGCATCTGCCTCGCCCAAGGATGTGTCCCCTCTTTCCTGGGCAGCTCTTTCCCAGTGATGGGTCCATGTAGGATTACAAAGCCCAGCCCCTTGCCTGAACTTGGGCAACTCTGCAGGATCATCCCAGCTCCAGGGGCCCCAATAGGATCCATTGAGGTCTCTATCAGGATTGTACCACAGCCCAGCTTCTACATCTGCCCAGTCCTGTTTCTCTGCCCCCTCACTGGAGCTGGTCCTAAGAGTGCTCCCCACTAAAGCTCCTACAGGCAAACCTGTATCTCAGTTTTTCCCTGGGAAGCAGCCTGGGACACCGTTCTTTCCTGACCCTGTCTGCACGCCACTACTCTTACCTTGTTATGATTCGTGGGGTTTACGTGCTGTTCTATAACTCTAATGTCTCCCTGCTTTGTATATAGATTGTTTCTAAACCCTGAAAAGCCAATAATTGGCTTTTCCAATATTATAATCATATAAATACAAGGCCAAATAGTTCACCTTGAACTGCAGAGAAAAAGATGTAAGTACGCATTCAAAAGAAAATACAAGTAACAAACATTTGAAGGAGGAGACAGGGGAAGGAGATGCCTATTATGACCATTTATTAATTTTTACTATTATTATCCACATTGGGCTTCTCAGTAAGATCATCCACCTTTTTTAATATTACCATTTGTTGTAGCATATTCATTTTTCTTCTTAAAAATCTTCCTCTGAGAGTTATGTGATTCACTGTTATAATTTGGGCTGATTGCTTCCTTGGCCTGCTACATGGCTATCATTGGAGATTTCTTGGCATTACACTTCTGGATTGGGTCCACGGTTTCTTGGATTCTATGTATTCTCTTTCTTGGAATCATTTTTTATTTTGTTGGATACAAAAAGTCTCCCAATGAGTGCCTATAAGAAGGTCTTTGAGTCTTTGTGCATCTGAAAGTGTTTATTTTCCCCCCCCCCGCGCACTTGATTGACAGTTTAGCTGGGTATAGAATTTGGGTTAAAAATCAATTTCGTCAAAACCTGGAAGGTTTTGTTCTGTTTTCCTCTATCCCATAGTGTTACTAATGTTCCTCTGATTATTGTTCCCTCGAATAAGAGATTCTCTTTGGGAGGTGTTGGGGGGGGTACTGACCCCAGTCAGAATGTGTAGAACTATGGTGAGGGGCATTTTTGATCATCACAATGACGGGGGACATTCTGGTATTAATGGGCACAGGCCTGGGATACACCGTACAAAGTAGTCCCACCCAACCCAAACTGTCCTCCTCAAAATGCCAAAAAGAGGAACAAAGGTGGGGGACTCATGCTACCTGATTTCAAGGCTTATTATAAAGCAAGAGTAATCAAAATGAGTGGTACTGGTGTCAAGACAGACATAAAGATCAATAGAATAGAAGAGAGTCCTGAAATAGATTCCACACATATAGGGACAGAGATAACAAGGCAACTTGATGAGGGTAAGGATAGTTTTTTAACAAATGTTGCCAGAATAATAGGAGATTCACTTGCAAAAGAATGACTCTTGACCCATGCCTCACAGCATCTATGAAAATTAACTTGGAATAGAAAGTAGACCTAAATATAAGAGCTAAATACATAAAACTTCTAGGAGAAAAAAAAAAAAAAGGACAAAATCTTAATGGCCTTCAGTTTGGCAAAGATTTCTTACGTATGATACCGAAAACATGAACTTTAAAAGAAAAAAATCAATAAATTGGATTTCGTCACAATAAAAAACTTGCTTTTCCATAGACACTGTTGAGAAAAAGAAAAAGTAAGCTACAGTGTGGGAGAAGATATTTGCAATGTGTGATTCAATGAAGGACTTGTGTGTAGGATATATAAAGACCTCTTAAAATTTAATCATAATGAGACAGATAACCCAATTTAAAATGGGCAAAAAGATTTGAACAGACACCTTACCAAAGGAGACAAAGAAGTGGCAAATAAGTATGTAAAAAAGATGTGCAACATCGTTAGTTGTTAGAGAAACGCAACTTGAAACCACAGTGACTTATAAATGACGCCCAAACCATAAGCAACAAAAGGAAAAGTAAGTCGATTGGACATCACCAAAATTCAGATCATTTGTGCCTCAAAGGCTGCCAATCAAGAAAGTGCAATGACAACTTACAGAACAGAGGAAAAGAGTTTTTGCTAATCATGTGTTTGATTAGAAACTTGTATCTAGAATATTTAAAGAACTTTTGCAACTCAACAAATAAAAGGGCAAATAACCCTGATATAAAATGGGCAAAGGATCTGAATAGACATTTCTCCCCAAGAAGATGTAATAAGCACATCAAAAGATGCTCAGCCTCAGTAGCCATCAGGAAAATGCAAATCAAAACCACTTGACATCCACTCGGTTGGTTAAAATGAATAATACAGAAAATAATAAGTGTTGGCAAGGATGTAGAGAAATTGAACCCTCACATGCTGCTGGTGGGAATGTGTATGGTACAGCTGCTTTGGAAAATAGTTGGGCAGTTCCTCAAACGTTTAAACCATATGACCCAGAAATTCCCAAGTATATAGCCAAGAGAATAGAAAACATACCGCCTCACAAAAACTTGTACACAAATGTTCATAGCAGCATTATTGATAATAGCTAAGAAGAGGAAACAACCCAAATGTCCATCAGTTGATCAATAGATAAATAATACATGGTATATCCATACAATGAATATTATTTGGTAATAAAACGGAATAAAATACTAACACATGCTGTAATAGGGATGAATCTTCCGAACATCGTGCTAAGTGGAAGAAATCAGTCACAAAAGACTACTGATTGTAGGATTCCATTTATACACAATTTCCAGAAGAGGCAAATCCATAGAAACAGAAAGTAGATTTGTGGTTGCTTAGGGCTGGGCTGGGGGTAGTGAGTAGGTGAAGATTTCTTTAGGGGTAAAGAAAATATCCTGAAATGGATCACCAGTGGTGATGTTTGTAAAACTCTGTGACTATACTGAACATCATTGAATTGTATACTTCTAAAGGGTGAACTGTGTGGTATGTGAATTAGATCTCAATGAAGCTATTAAAAGAAAAAAACCCATGATATCTACTAGAATGGCTTCAATTAAGGAGGCTGACCATTCTTCTTCCAGAGTCCCCATTGGGTGCAGGGTAGCGGGGTGGGGTGGGGAGTGAGGGGTGGGTAACCACCTTCTCCAGGCTCAACATGAAGCCCTCCCAGGGCCCCTGCCCAGTTGAGGCCCTCGATGTAACTGGGGGGAAGCCTGGCCCCCCTCACCGCACTCAGTGCACCTATGCACCCTCCAGCCCAGGGCCTGGCCAGCAGAAGCCGCAGATCACTGTTTTCCTCTTGAAGAAGTAGCTGTGTGAATCACTGCGATGGACACGGTTAAGTTATAGTTCTCAGGCCCCATGACTGAACTGGACCCCAGGACAAAGGCTGTGAATGGGGCAGGTTCCAACCCAAGATGACCGGTGTGGGAAGATAATGCGAATTGGTCGCCAACATTTTAAGGGTGGGAGCTTTCACACAAAGGATCTAATTTGGGGCTCCTCTCAGACAGTCCCCTCCTGGCTACAGTTGTCCCAGGTGGATGGTGGCATTGCTGGCCTGTCACTCGGCCGCATTCTGTTGGCCAAAGCCAGGTTCAGAGGAAGGGGAATCCCTTACCGCCCTGGGGATGGGAGGTGCCACAAAGCCACGTGGCAAAGGGTGTGGAGGCAAGAGGGGGGCTGAGCAGCGGGCCGTTTGTGCGAACATGGCTTACGTGGCACCAGCCACACAGCAGGGGCTCAGGAGGTGATGGCCCGCATCCCTCACTTCCTGCAGCTGTCCCCTACTCCCTAGCCTGGCTTGAAGCCCGGAAGATGGGGGCATGAGGGAAGGGGTTCACCCTCAGGACACCCCAGCCTCCAGGGCCCCTGGGCAGCATCATAGAGCTGGCCTTCCCTTGCTGGTGGTGGTGATGTGAGGTGCTTCTGCGGCCACGTCTGCCTATCCGGGGGGACATGGTGCCATGGGCTCCCACCCCACTTTGCCTCTCCTGGCGAGCGTGAGGAGCGAGCGGCCCTGCTGGAAGGCGCAGTGTCTGCTCGGTAAGGGGAGTCTCACTGTGGAAGGCCATGAGCAGAGCGCAGAAGGCCCGAGAGGTGGGAGGCGAGATGAGTCGAGCCAGGGGAGACCTGAAGTCCCCGAATGCCAGGACAGCCACTGCCTGCTAAGCCCTGGCACCAGCCATCCTCCCCTAACCCTGCGTGGGGGCCCTGCCAACAAGCCAGGTGTGGATTGTTGGGTGCACCATGCAAATGATGCAGTTGAAGCCCAAGACAAGAGTGACTTGCCCAAGGCCACTCAGCCAGTTAGAGGCAGGAGGTCTTGACCTTGAACTCCAGGCTCTGTCTGCATTGTTTCCCCCCAACCCTGTACCACCGCCAGTGGTTTGTTGATTATTTCACAAAGCCTCACCCTGAAACGAAGCCTTCTTTCATACTCTACCATAAGGGGTGCCGAGAAAAGTGGTCAAGGTAGTGCCTCCCGTTCCTGGCTATCCACATGTCCTTCTCTCCACTCTACCATGCTGCATTTCCTTGCCTTGGACATGTCCCATGCTCTAATGTCTTTGCATTTTTGTACTTGCTGTTCCTTCTTCCAGATACTCCTTTCCCACACTCCCCAGAGTGGAAAACTCCTGCCCATCCTACAAGGCACAATCCAAGAGGCACCTCCCTCCAGAAGCCCTTTCTGACTTCCTTAGCCTACTTGAGGGCTCTTTTGGCTCTGCTTCTTGCTATTTTCATTTTTAATTTTTTTAAAAAGATTTTATTTGTTTGAGAGAGCATGCGCATGAGCCCATGAGCCAGGGGGAGGGGCAGAGGGAGAGGGAAAGGGAGAAGCAGACTCCCCGCTGAGTGTGGGGCCCTAGGCAGGCTCAACAGGGAGCTCATCAGGTTGGGGTGGGGGTGGGGCTCGATCCCAGGACCCTGAGATCATGACCTGAGCCGAAGTCTGACGCTTAACCGACTGAGCCATCAAGGCGCCCTCTTCTTGCTATTTTTAAAAGATGGTCTTTACCACTTTGATGGGGCTGTGGGGGGGGAGGAAGCACTGACTCTTAGTCACTGCTGGGGTGACAATTGGCACAAACTCCTTGAAGGACAACTAGAGAATGGAACTGTCCTCCAGATTTCAAATGCACGCACCCTTGGACGTGGCAACTCCTGTATTAGGAATTTATCTTACAGTAAACTCACTCACATGCTCAGGAATCATGGAGAGTCTGTCCTGTGGAATCTCTGCAGCCTTAGATGACATTGAGTGGCTCTCTGCGGATTGACGAGAATGACCTCAGGATAGAGGAGGTGACGGAAGTTGGGCACAGAGGCGGTAGCCATGGAGGTTTCTAACGGTGTAAAGATATGAAGGAATATGCAGATTGTGTGCTTGAATATGTATAGACTATTTCCAGAAGGTTGCACTCCAGATAGTGCTGGAAGTGGGTGCCTCTGAAATTTTTATACCTCCTCATGTATATTTTACCTTTTTACAAAATGACAGTAGCCCAGGGGTAGGGAGAAGACTGGCCCTCTAGCCTTTTGTAAAGTTCAGATCTTGTTTCTCACGTGCACATGTATTGCCTTTCCCCAAAATATAGCCATGATAATTAACTGACAGAAAACAAATAATCTCGGGGTATTACATTATGCACATCTGCCTCTCATTTTTACCACATTCTGTGGGCTGGAACTGTGTCTGATTAATCCCTGTACCTCCACTCCCACATTCTGCCACCAAGAAGAGCTCAGGAAACATCTGATGAATAAATGAATGAATGAATAGATGAGGGAATAAGTGACCAAGAAGCCTACGAGGCAGGGATAGTCCCTGAGCTCCTAGTTCAGACCTGAATCAGCGCAGGGGTCCTTCTCAGAGCTCTGCCAGGCTCCCTGGCACCCTGAACCCTCACTAGCAGGAATCAGGGGCCAAACAACCAGGGAGGAAGCTCCCTCCTCCCCCTGCACACCCTTACCCCCACACCTAGCATTCCTTGTCTTCACTCTCCAGCTTGCCCGACCCTTTATTAAGTACAGACAAGTATTGGACAGGACAGATAGGCAGACAGACAGACAAAAAGTGGTAGAGCCAGGACTCAGAAGTCCCACTTTTTCACCAATTTGCTGATAAGCCCAGGGCAACTCTCTTCTCTTAACTCTCTCTTAAAGCTTCACATTCCTTATCTGTAAGTGGGGAGACTAAGCCCCCTTTCCAGGCTGCTCAGAGGGTAAAATAGGGTCACATCTGGAAACGCACGGAAAGGCGCCTGGCACGGGGTACGTGCCATAACACTGTCCCGCCCCTTCTCCGCTCTCGGATCCCCGCCTCAGAGGTTTGTCAGCATCACCAAGACCAAGTTGGAATAGAGACACTGTTAAATGATAAGCATTAGTAGGAAACTAAGTATGTGTGTGAGCAATATCAAAGTAGCCATTAGAAAAGTAGAGAGAGAAGGTGCAATTTTCAAAGCAGTAGAGGCAAAAAAAGGGAACAAAGACAATTTGATCAGTTTAAAAATGAAACAATGAGGGGCGCCTGGGTGGCTCAGTCATTAAGCGTCTGCCTTCGGCTCAGGTCATGATCCCAGGGTCCTGGGATCGAGCCCCACATCGGGCTCCCTGCTCTGCGGGAAGCCTGCTTCTCTCTCCCCCACTCCCCCTGCTTGTGTTCCCTCTCTCGCTGTGTCTCTTTCTGTCAAATAAATAAATAAAATCTTTAAAAAAAAAATGAAACAATGAAATTATGATGAATTAAAAACACAAACTAAGGTGACCAAATGAGTCCAAACATCAACCACTGCAATAAATATTCATGTTTCCAGCTCCCCTATTAAAAGGCAGAGGTTCTCACGATGCCCAGCTGCCTGTATTTACAGGAGGAAAAGCGAGGCAAGAGCTCCCTCCAGGTTGGAGGCCCTGCCCACCACCCCTCCCACCTCACCAGCGCTGATGTTCCAGACCTCCAAGCCTCAGAGCTGGCCATTTGGCCCCTTGCCCTGTGGGTGGCTGGGGAGCACTGTGTGCTCAGTCCGGATGGGGCTGGTGGTTGCAGTCACCTTGTCTATCATTGTTTTTCTGTAAATCAGGGAGGATGCTCACTGCTCAGCTGTCCCACCTTCCACAAGCAGGTAACTGGCTATAGTTGTGAGCACGCAACAAGGTAGGATTGAAGCGCTTCCTGAGGTCTGGCACGCCCAGCTCCTGGAGCGTACATGCACAGAGCATAGTATCCGGACTCAGGCCTGTGCCAAGTGCCCTGGGTCCACTGTCTGCTGGGCCTAAATGGAAGACTTCCATCTTCCCTTCAGAAAAAGGAGGCTTCAGAATTAGATTGTTAGTGCTGTAGCTTGTCGGGGCCAACAATCTCTTATTACAAATGAAGAGGCCCAGAGAGGGAGAGTGACTTGTCTGAGGACACACAGCATGTTAATGGCAGCCCCCCCCCATGTAACCCCAAATTTGGTCATTCAGATCTTGCCTTTGTGAATTTGGCCATCACTGGAGATACCTAAATGCCCTCTTGGTTTTTTTCTTTGAATTACTTCTTCTTAACAAAATATCTTTGATTTAAAAGCTTTCTTACCAAAATAGTCTGAAATCAAACTGTACCACTTGCCATAATTAGAATATAATCCATAAAATAAAAGAGAATGAAAAAATTGTTACTATCTGGATAGAAATCATTGTCATTCTACCCTGTGAGTCGAGGCCTGTTCTTTCTAGATTAGCAAGTGCCAGAGAGGTGTTAAAGACCTATTAGCACACAGCTGAGCCCTTCTCCTTCATATAATCAAAGGGACTGAAGAAGAGAGACCTTTCCCTCCCTGTCATCCTATGTTGTTTGGTGCGCTTCTGTCCACATCTCAAACGACCTTGGGGACTTGGTCTCAGATGCATTAGGGCCCCACGGGGCTTGTCCTAACCCTACCTCAGGTCTCTGCTTTGCAAATGTAAAATGGGGTTGACAATGTCTACTGCTGAGGGATGTTGGAGGCCATACAATTAATTGAGGAAACATGTAAGTCACCCAGCACGGTCTCTCCCTGTGAGGGACTCAGAGTTGCCCTCACGACAATAACTCTGAGGGGTGTCGTGTTAACAACCCCCCCACCCCATGGGAGGAACATGCAACTCTCCCCTTTTACAGATGGGGAGGCCCTGAGACAAGGCCTTCTCCCCTAGAGTCTGCAGCCAGGAGCCTCTCAGGGGCCCACGAATATGTTTGAGAAGGGGAGTGGGGAAGGGAGGAAAAAAACACACTGACGAACACGTCAAAATGAATAAATGTTTAATTAAATGTCCAGAGAACATAACATTAGTCAACTAGTCAATTGCATCTCAACTCAGGGCTGGTACAGTTATATATAAATTCCATTTAATGAGGCGTGTGGGTGCCTTTTAATATGTTTGATGTGACATGGTGTGGATATGCCAAACAGGACCTAGCAGAGATCTTAAAATAGCCCTGCCCACATGAAAGAAGGGGTTTGCCAAGAGCCCACTTGCATTCGTTCATCCAATCATTCATTCAGCGAGCATGGAGTCTGTGAATGCAGCAGAGCGCACACGACAGTCCCTGATCCTGCTGGAGGATGGCTCAGAGTCACTGCCTCCGTCTGGCCCTCATCTCTTAGGATCTTATCTTGAACTTGATTCCTCCCTCCATCTCCCCCAGTGCAGGGCCCCTCTCCTGGACACATGAGGAAACTGAGGCTCAGAGAGAGCAGGGCATGCCTGAGGTCACAGAGAATCACCTAGTGGGTGGCCGAGCGGGGATTAGCACGCATGCCTCCCCGCTGTGCTCTCCTGGAAGCAGGCAGGCCTGCATCCCCCAGGGAACCCTCTCTTGGATCCTCATAAATATGTACACGGCTGACCCTGTGCAGACTCCCCCTTCCGGAAGTCTGCAAGGAAGCCCATTACAGATTCATGTGGCACCGACTGCATTTCTAATTAAGAGAACACGGTGGTTCTAATTTTAACATCACTCCCGTACTCCCTCCGGACGCCGCCCCTCCCTGTCATTTCTATAAGGGATGTTTTCGTCTCCGAGGAGCATGTGCAGCCCTAGCTCTCTTGTCTGTTACTTGGGATGAATCATCTTCTGGAGGGCTCTTCGTAACGTGGGTGACTTGAATCACTTGTTCTGGGGTCCCCGACAGATGCTTCCTCCATTAAGTGAAGAACGCCCACCCAGTTAGCACCTGCACCAAGCTGGAGGCTGGAGGCCACGGCCCCTGTTAACCATGACCCTCGGAATAGCATGCAGCCGCCTCCCCAGGCCTGCCGAGCCTCTGTTGCTGACTCATCTCCTCCAACTCTCTCTCCTGCACGTCCCCCCTCCCCAGCCCCGGCCTAGGATTGCCAGATGAAATACAGGGTGCCCAGTGAAACTGGAATTTCAGATGAAAGGCACATGATTTTTTTTTTAGTTATAAGTATGTCCTATGCCACGTTTGGGACATACTTATAACTAAAAAATCATTTGCTGTTTATCTGAAATTCTCGTTTCAGAAATTCCACCGGGTGTTCTGTATTTTTATTTGCTAAATCTGGCAACCCTCTTCCAGCCACATGGTCCCCTTGCTCTTCCACAATTGCACCACTAGCCTTCCCACCTCTGGGCCTTTGCATGTGCTGTTCCTTCAGTCTGCCCCATCTTTGGGCAGACTGTTTTGTTTCCCAGTGTAAATCAGAGTCTAGCACGGTGCCTGACACACAGGGGTTGCTCAGTGTTTGTTGAAAGGATGTCCGCATTGATGAATGAATGACTAGTACATGCTCTTAGTATCAAGAGCTAATTGAAGCAGGTACTGATTTGGGACGCATGTACCAAGCAAGAATCTGCTTGATACTAAGATCTCAACTCAAATCTCACTGCTGCAGAAGTCCTCCCTGACAGCGCCAGACTGAAGTAGCATCCCGCCATCGTTGCTATCTTCCTCTCTTCTACAATCTGATTTTATGTTTCTTGCGGCACTGACCATGATCTCTGAGATGACCTTATGTGTTTGTGGTTTTTCCGTCTCCCCCCACTACAGTGTCAGCCCGTGAGAGAAGCGAGTCTGCCTAGCAGGGGCCCAGGCTCCTGTGCACATGTTGCATGCTGTTGAATATGTACAAGCCCCCCCCCCGCCGCCCACCTTGCGAGACAGCTTTCGTTTTGCCCACACCGTAGCTGCGGAAACCCAGTGGGGAGGTGAATGACCTGTCCTTGGTTTCCAGCTGCCCTGTATATGCCAGGGAGTCCACCCACTACTTTCTATTAATTAACTCATTTAATCTCAGATCAGCCCAAATGACAGAGGTGCTGCTGCTGCTTCCATTTCCCAGCTGAGGAAACGGACACACAGAGAGGTTCAGTAACTCGCTCACAGTCACACAGCTCGAACCCAGGCCTTCTGGGTCCAGAGCCTGCACATGGAAAACAATGGCCCGGTCCAGCCCCTCACTTCACTCACTTAAATGTTTACAGGAGACCCACAGAAGCCCTGCCCTAGCCATACAACCTCCACGCTTCCCTGACCTCAGCCATGCCCCTCCCTGTCACCACCACTGCCTACCCAGTACATATGCAATTCCTTGTCCTGCCCCTGGTCGGCTTAGCAAGTGCTGTTCCCTCTTCTCGGGAAGTCTTCTCTCTTTCTCTTGTCCACCAGGAAACCTTTTATCATTCCATCGAGATGCCTGAACAAGTGTCTCCTCTTCCAGGCAGCTCTACCTGACTGTCCCCTCCCACACTAGGCCGGGGCCTCCTCCGAGCTTCCTCAGGACTCCTCCCACTCTGGCCCTGGCCTAAGCCTGGGCTCTCCCCACCCTGGACCATGAGCTCCGGAGGGGCAGGAGTGGGTTGGAGGCCTCCCAGGGCCCCGGTGCCCAGGGCGGTCTGGGCTGAGGGGGTAACAGAAGTTCAGGATTGCGAGGACCGTCCCTCCCGTCAGCAGGGAACCTCAGCTGCTTTTGTCCTCAGCTGGACTTTGGCTCCCATCTCGGGCTGTTGGGGCCGACTGGAGTTGACTCCACTGATGTGACTGGAATGGGAGCAGCCACAGAACTGGGGCGGCTGGTTGATGGAGGAGCTTCTGGAAATTACATCTAGGTTGGGGTTTGGGCTTAACAACCTTCCAGAACCCCCCAGAGGAAAGCACATGCTCACGTTTAGAAAGTTATCCTAGGGAAATGATCAGACAAGTGCACAGAGCTGCATGCTCGAGGGTGTTCATTTCAGCGAACAGCCAAGCATTGGAAACATTTGTAACAGTAAAACATTAGAAGCAAGCTGAGTGCCCATCCCCAGGGCAGGTTTAGTGACTTGTGCTGCATCCAAGCCAGGCAACTGGCCTCCGCCGGAATCTGCTGTTCCTCTTGCAGCACTTTCCTCCTGCTATCTGCCGTAATAGTCACATCCCTTTCCGCTTCGAGCCCTTGCACACACTGTTCTTCCTGCCTGGATTGCTCTTCCCTCCCCTCCTTTCTTGGTTAACTACTACTCCCTCTTCAAATCCCAGCCCAGTCATCACTTCCTTTGGCGGGGGGGTGGGGGGGTGGGGGGCCTCCCTACCCAGGTCAAATCCCCCAATGACATGGGTCTTGCAGGAACCCATTATATTTACAATGGTCCCTGGATTGGTATGATCCTTGGTTTATCTTTTCCCCCAATTGAACTGTAAGCTTCACAGAGGTAGAAACTGATCTGTTTTGTTTCCCAGTGTAAATCAGAGTCTAGCACAGTGCCTGGCACACAGGGGTTGCTCAGTGTTTGTTGAAAGGATGTCCGCATTGATGAATGAATGACGAATGGATACAGACCCATAATTGCTGACATGGCAAGATGCCCGTGATGTATTTACATGCATGAAGAACGTAGGTTACAAAATCTCTACAGCTTGCTGACATTTCTGTAAGAAAAACGATTTCTCTGTATGCATATATAAAAAAGAAAAAAAATCTTGGAAGAAAGCACAGCAAATCGAAATGGAGTTAGCAGTCAGCAGACGGGCTGAGGTGATGTTTCTTTTCTTCTTGCTTATCTATAGTTTCTGCTTCAATTAGCTCAAATTACCCAGTAATTAGAAAAGTGCATACAAACCCCTGGGGGGGCTTGTTGAAATGCAGGTTCTGATCCAGCAGGTCTGGAGCGGGACTCCCAGGTGATGGCCATGCTGTCAATTGGAGGACTAGTCTCTCTCTTAGATGTCCTGAGGCAGGCAGGGAGAGCCAGCAGCTGCTTGTTGCTTCCTTCAGACCCTCACAGTGGTCATTGTCGGTTAAATCGGGCCAGGGTTGGGCGGGGAGCCGGCCCTTGAGCCCACCCAGGCCTGCTTAGCTCTCCCTCTGCTGTTTAACCTCTCTACGGCCACGGACCAGGCAGCCCCTCGAGGGCAGCAGATGTGCTCCCTGAAGACCCGGCTCAGTGGGCAAGCTGGGGCCGGGGCACTGGGGCTACTCCTTCCCTGGACCCTCAGCCCCTCGGAGCTGGGAGCACCTGATCAGAACTGAGGGGTACACTGAGGCCCAGAGAGAGGAGGGGACTGACCAGATAGGACCAGAAGCAGAAGTCTAGGGGAGACTGGATGAAGGACAAAGGGGCAGAACGAGGCGATGGTGCATATTTTTCCCGGATTGACCAGTCATCCTGTCATCTACCACTGAGGGGATTCCACCCTCACACCCATTTACCCCTAGGAGACCTCTTTTAGCCCAAACACATCAGGCTCCTGCTCAGGCACCATCCGTGGCTCCCCATTGCCTGTGGGAGAGGTTTTACAATGTTTTGTTGACTCTCATAGAATTTTCATAAAACTCCACCCCCCCCAACCTTTATAAGTTGGCATCTCTGATCTCTCACCCTATGTTTAAAGGTATACTTTTATTAATAGGAAAGAGAACGTATTCAACATTTTGCAGGATGAAATGTGATGAGGATTGACCATAATTAGAATACTTTATGATATGACTTGATAAAATAGATTCTAATTATCAAATTAAATACCCTCCTCAGAATCTGAAATCATGTGAAATTTTATTGAATGGGTTTTATCCTTTTTGTAATTCAAAATGTGAGAAACCTCAAAAAGAGTCCAGGGAGATGGGAAAGAATCAATTTTGCTGACTTCTCTTTGGCTGTCCTGACTTCAGAACATCTCCACCCAGGCCACGTGTCCCCGAAGGGTAGGGGGGGTATTACAAGACTGGGAGAAACAGGGCGCCGGTGTTTTGAATGCAGTGATCTCAGTCATCCCAAATCAGTACCTGCCATCATCCCCCGAGTCTGAGGGCCGAGAGCTTTTTAGACCCAGCACAATATGCCACAGCTCCATTCCGAACAGGTGAGGATTCAATCCCAGGCTACTACCTGTTCCTTCCTACTGCTCATCACTTACTGTCCCTACCTGAGTTTCTGACCTTGCACTCAAACTGGTGCCTCTGCTGAGATGCCCATGGTTTCAGCTCAGGTTCGGACTTACCTCCTCCTAGGACTCTCCTCTGACCCACCAACCTGGCACAGTCCTTCTCCGAGGTTCTAGCACTTTCTATCCCATAGAAGGTGCTTGTCTGTTTCTCTCCCAGCCCCTCCATAAAGAAACCCCATCTGACTTTCTGACTTGCACTCTCCTCCCCTTGCCCTCATTCCCGAAGTAAGTCTCCTTGGGAAGCTGCCAACACATAACTTGAGCTAATAAATCTTTGGAGAATAAATACATGGGCAAGCAGGGCATTGATAAAGAGTGCCAACATCCCTTGGAGGTGATAACAGCAACTCAACTTTCCTGGCTTAGGGAACAGAATTATTGACTTGGAAGCCAACATAAATCTGCCTCCAACCTGCGTGTCTAAGAAACAGCCCTTGATAATTGTTCTTTGATTTAGATCATGAGCTCCCATTCCCCTCTTGCCCACTCATGGGAAATATCATGTCAGTGGTTCCTGAAAACAACAAAATGATTATATTTGCACATTTGAACACCCGGCACCCCGCCCGCACACAGTCCCCTTGCCCACTGCATCTGGAACATGTGGGCCGTAGGAGCAAGGAGCCGGGGCTGCAGCCGTCGTCTGCTCCTTCTGCATTTTAAGATGCTTCGGCTCCAAACCTATAATTTTGAACGGGGGTAAAAAACCTTCTAGCATACACAGCATCTTTTAGCCACTCCCTCTGTCTCTTCCTCTCTGTGTCCATCCAGGGCAAGTTGCCAGAGAAAAGCTAATACCTTCACAGCTTTCATTATGGGTGACCTAAAACCAGTCATTCTCCATCTCTAAGATGAAGGGTTCCTCTATCGACCCCAGCTGACTGGCTGCAGCTGCTGGATTAAGTCCTGCATGAGCAGAGTGGGAAAGAGTGCTCAGGGCGATTAGCAATGTCTACCAGGGCCACGGGAAGGGAGCGTGGAGATACACGCAGAGAATTGTACCATTTATGAAATTCAGATTGAAAACTGGTTTCTTTGGCCCACACCAATTGTTTATTTCTATTCTTTAACCGTGAATTTTATTACCACTATTTATAAAGTCGAAGGTTTTACCCCTTCCGACCCCAAAGTTGGATTTTGGGAATTTCTAGAAAACCCCACTGGCTTTTATCCCCACGGGGCAGCTGGAGCCAAGTGGGTGAGGTCATGCACTCCAGGTCACACTCCCCACCACCGGCTCCTCAGGCGTGTCATCTGCCTGGCCTGTCACACTCATGCTTATGAGCCCAGGCTTGATAGCTGATTTGCTCGGTTGGCAGGTGGCGGAGGGGACTGCTGTGGAAAGGCTCCCAGAGGGTAGTGTCGTGGCCCCCGAGAGAGCAAGGGTGGCTGTCTCAGACCACCCAGGCAGAGGAAAGAAGAAAAGTTCACATTTTCAAGCACCACATATCTGTTCCCACCGCGCAAGGGGTTTTCTAGCTTGTTAAGCCCACACAGCAAACCTCTGGAGGAAGTCGTATTGTAATCACCATTTTACAGACAGAGAAACTGAGGCCCAGAGAGATGGTGTGACTTACCCAAGGTCAAGGTCACCTGGCTGGTAAGTTGCAGAGGCAGGAGTTCTACTCTGTGCCTGGGCCCCATCCGCCAGGCTCACGGGCTCCTGCCTTTGCCTTACCCCTCCTCTGTGGGGAAGGGTCCCGAGGGAGGGAGTGCCGCTGCTCTGGGGTGATTATGCCTTAATGCAGATTCCATTTTCCCGGTTCTTATAAGTGGTCTTTATTTGCTTTCAGTAAATACTCCCCAAATGAAAGTGGTCACCTGATGAGGCTGCTAATGAAATCCTCCACAGAATTTTATTTGCTAATTACATACAACATAAAACTTAACAAAATAATAGACGATCACCAAACCCATGGTCTTGGGTTTTGGTTTCTTCCTTTTCTCACTCTTTAACCACTGTGATTGCTCACTTTACTTGATGAAAAAATTGTGGATCTAAACCGGCTCCTCGAGAATTAATCATAGGGTAAAATGCTCACGGGGATTTGTTTGTACACCTGCGTGAGCTATCTCAGCTGCAGTGGCCAGTACCATCAGGTGGGGACCTTGAATGTCAGGGGAGGGGGCTACGACACAGTGTGTTACTCAGGTGACCCTGGCCTCGTCCCGTCCCGTCCCGTCTCTGGGCCTCAGTTCTCCCATCTGTACAATGAGGGAATTGAACTGGATCAACAGGTTTCAAAATTTTATTTCAGAAGCGGAAGACCTCAGACAAAATATCAATATATAAAATACTGGTGTGTACCTTGAATACAGAGCTGCCACTGATCAAAACAAAAAAGACAACTGTGACAAATTTGCATCCATGACCTTGATTCTTCTCCCCTCCTTTCACACCCTATGTTGTGTGGCTTCATAAATCCTCCCAGCAAAGGGAGAATCTATCCCCCAAGCCCTGCTTCTAGATTCAGACACATGACTTGTTTAGTCCAATAGGTTCAAGTGCAGAGATAGCATGCCAGTCCCAGCCTAGCGCTCAAGAAGCTGGATGGTGTTCCCACTTGCTCTCTTCTATCTAGGTTGTCACCATGAGAGGGACATGTCTCACCCATCCTGTGGGTCCTGGGAGGAGGATGAGAGACACACAGAACAGAGCCACTTCCAGCTGAGCCCAGCCTAGATTACCTGACCCCTGGACTCATGAGAATTAATTTAGGATACTGAGATTGAGGGAAGGGGTAAGTTTGTGACGCAGCAATAGCTAACTGATACATTGAATACAAAATTGGGCATATGAATAGGTATTTTATAGAATTTCTCTTTTTTAAAGATTTTATTTATTTATTTATTTATTTTAGAGAGAGAGAGAGAGCGAGAGAGAGAGCACGAGTGGGGGTAGGGGCAGAGGGAGAGGCAGAGAATCCCAAGCAGACTCCGTGCTGAGCATGGAGCCTGACACGGGGCTCCAACCCACGACCCATGAGATCATGACCTGAGCTGAAACCAAGAGTCAGATGCTTAACTGATGGAGCCACCCAAGCACCCCAGTATTTCTCTTCTGGAGTGACAAATAAGTTTAAAAAAAAAGTCAACATTTGGGTGGAGGACAGACAATACACAGAGAAAAATATAAATGACCAATAGGGCGCCTGGGTGGCTCAGTTGGTTAAGCGACTGCCTTCGGCTCAGGTCATGATCCTGGAGTCCCGGGATCGAGTCCCGCATCGGGCTCCCTGCTCGGCGGGGAGTCTGCTTCTCCCTCTCCCACTCCCCGTTTGTGTTCCCTCTCTCGCTGTGTCTTTCTCTGTCAAATAAATAAATAAAATCTTTAAAAAAAAAAATAAATGACCAATAAACAAAAAAGTTCACCTTCAGTAGTGACCCAAGAATTTGAATTAAACTTATAACAGTCAACTTCACCCTCCAAACCAGCAAAAATAAATATACATGAATGACAGTGTGGTGTGCTGACAGGGATAGGGGGAACAGAATCTCTTGCATCCAGCTGGTGGGTGTGGGAATTGTGCAATGCTTTGGAAATCAATTTAGCACCATCGAGGCAAACTTATAACGGACATACCCTTTGCCTCAGCAGCTCCATGCCTTGATATCCCCACCCCCAAGAAGCCCCAGCCCCTGGGCCCACAGGGCGATGGACAGGAACATTTGCTGGAGCACTGTTCAGTACAGCGAAACTCAGAAATAAGCTTGCTGTCCAGCAAGAGGGGAGTGAAGAATAAGTTGAATAGAAGCTATACGACAGAATAATACATGACATCTGAGGAAAAAAACAAGAGCTGAGTGAGACAAAGTGTGGCCACAGTCACACAAAGTCATAAAAATACACACAAAAACAGGAATATTTTATTTACAGATGCTTATTATTAACAATAAAAGTTGCTTTGGAAGGGTATGCTGCAAATTTGTGAAGGTAGCTAGCTACCTCTGAGAAGGGAGGGAAGGAAGAGAGGACAGAGGGTAAATGAGATGCAAGTCACATTTGCAGTTTTTTGTTTGTTTAACCACCACCACCACCTCAGCCTGGGCGTGCAGGCTCCCGGTGGCGCACACCAAGTGGAAGGCACAGGAGGCTGTCTTATCACGCTTTGTACTTTTCTATATTCAGTTTTTTTTCCTTACGAAAAAATAAAGTGACCCATGGGACAGCCCGAAGTAGAGCTGCTCGGAAGGGAGGGGGTGCAGGCCCTGGCTCCCTGCCCACACAGCCTCCCCCTCCAGGGGCGAGGGTCCCCCCACCGCCCGCTCCAGATGGGCAGAGGCAAGAACCGAGGTTGAACAGCAAACCTTGATGCCAGTCTGCGTGGACCTGATTTCTGGTTCTGCTGCTTGCCAGTTGAGGGACACCAGAAGAGTGGCTTAACCTTGCGTGCCTCAGTTTCCCCATCTGTGAAGAGCTGAGGTGACGACCAAGTGAACTAGAGATGGGAAAGGGCTTGGCATGTGCCTGGTTGGGGGAGGGTTGCAATAAATGTCAGCAGCTTTGCTTGCTTGGGTGGCCCCAGACCTCTTCTAACAGCCACACTGGCCATAGGGAGCCATGGCTGGCTGTGGGAGGAGGTAGCTACCTGCCAGGCTGTCTTTGCTTGGCCCTGGTCCAGGTGGCATGGAGGTGGCTGGGGAGGCTGTCTGCCCCGCCACCTCAGGCCTTTGGGGTAAAAGGGACTTAAGAATTTCAGCTGCCACCTTCCTCTCTCGGCCTGGCTCCTCTCCCCACTGGCCTGACACTCAGGGTGTTCCAGAAAACTAGAGCCCGTGGAGGAAAACCCACAAGTCACTTAGTCCTTCATGGGGCTCATTCTTGTATTCATTCAACAAACCATCCCAAACATATCTTTCCCTGTGTAGTCCCACCTCCACGGTTTTCCTTTGGGTGTAGGACCCACACCAGTGGAGCAAGGAATCCTTCAGAGCCATGTTTCCATCAATCCCTGGCAGCCTTGAATGTGTGGCTGATGGCGTCCCCACCCAGGATGGAGGAAATTGGAGCTCAGGGAGAGGAAGACCCTGCACCAGATGGCGTTTCTGTGCCTTTCGAGCTTGGGGGCTCCTGCCTGAGTGCTTGGCCCCATGCCCTTCCAGCCATTTGCCAGGGCCACCCAGAAAACCCTGTCCCAGCAGGATGGATCCACCCAGGGTCCAGCTATGTCAGTCAGACTCTCTGACAAGTGGCAGGAAGCTAGCCTTCAATGGTTCAGCCAGAGGGGAATCCGTATCACGCGTTGTATCAATCACCTACTGCCACAATAATGCTGCCTAACAAACTGTCCCCAAGGTCAGTGGTTTTTTTTTTTTTTTTTTAAGATTTTATTTATTTATTTGAGAGAGAGAGAATGAGAGACAGAGAGCATGAGAGGGAGGAGGGTCAGAGGGAGAAGCAGACTCCCCGCCGAGCAGGGAGCCCGATGCGGGACTCGATCCCGGGACTCCAGGATCATGACCTGAGCCGAAGGCAGTCGCTTAACCAACTGAGCCACCCAGGCGCCCGGTCAGTGGTTTTTCACAACTGTCATTTATTGAGTCATGGGTCTGCAGGTCAGTGGATCCAGGATGGGCAGATTCATTTCAGGTCCCTTTTAGGTGTCTTTCCTCCTCCCTGGACCAGCAGTTACCTGAACTTCCTTATTATTATGTCAAAGGCAGAAGCACAAGAATGGTGAGTGGACACTCGAGGCCTCTTTAAGCCCAGGCTCTGAACTGACATGCTGTCACTTCCACCACATTCTACCATGTCAAGTCACAGGACCATGGCCAACTTCCATGGGGAGGGAATATACTCAGCCTCTAAGGGGTGTGTTTGCAAAGAGGGAGAAGCCTGGGATGATAATGCACCTGCTTCCCGCTGGCAGCCACTCAGGCTGCTGGGCAGGCAAATGTTAGGATGGCCACTTTATACAATAGGGAACTGCTGTGGTCCAGAAAGGTAAAATGATTGCTCTCTAGCCCCAGCAGGCAGGCCTATGTTCCTGGCCACCTGATCTCTAAGCTTCACACACTCCCCCCTAGCCTAGACTTAGACCTTTGCCATTCATCCTGGATGCCCCAGGTCCTGGGCTTTCTCCTAGCCAGTCCATCAGACCTTGAGATGTAACATTTCCAGAGCACCCAAGACACACACACACACACGCACACACACGGAGAAGCAGATACAGAGAGTTAATTTTTGTCCAAACTTAGGAATTCTGGAGGAAAAAAAAAAATCTATATGCAATACTGTATTTTTAGCGCTAAATGGTGCTAAAAGCATTTTTTGGCACCCTTTAGAGAGTGAAAGTTGCATGGTTTGGGAGCAGAAAGCTGAGCGTGCTGGGTGTCCTCTGGTTTTGTCAATGCACTCACTTCTGGCAAGGTCGGCCTGCTTCTGGCAGCACGTGTTTGCTGTCTTTGTGTGTGCTTTAAAATGGTGGTCACCTCTGAGCATAAGAAGGCCCAGGCCTCCCACCTGCATGTCTGGCCATCTCTCTAGAGTATCAAAGATGGGTAAAGGGAAGAAAATACCATCATCCGAGAAGAAACAAACTGAGCAGATGCAGAGACCTTTCTATTTTGATCTGAAAGAAGTTGAGGGGGTTGACATGCTGACATCCAGTCAACCCTGAAGGATCACCATACATGGATGTGATCATCCCATTGTCCTCACTAGCCATGAAAGCCAACCCCAGCTACAGATAGGGAGGGAGCTGTCTGCTGAGGAGCCTTCCAGGGAAGATGCCTTTAGTCCTTAGGAGACACGGAGAGATTGTCTCTGCTTCTCCTCTTCTTGTGGATGCTGTCATGTCTAGTTGTGATGTGACGCCACAACCATCTTGTGTTGGTGAGGGGGCTTCCCTGAAAGCAATACTGATGCTTAAATTGAGTGCTGCATGCCAGGCAGGCCCTGTGCTGAACATAGGACACTGGTTGAATGCTTTCTAGGTTTTCCTGTGTGCCGGGTCCCGGGACCATGGTAGACCCAGCCTCAAGAGGGTCCCAGCTGGGAAGGGATAGTGGGGTCAGACAATGGCAACACAGGATAGGGAATGACAGCAGAGGTCCAGGGGACGGGGGAGAGCACCCTCCCTCCTGCTCACCTGCTGTCTATCTCACCATTCTGCAAACGAACGCTCTGTCTCCATCTGGACTCCTTATGGGCCCCGTTCCAGCTTTCCCCAACAACAGTGACAGGAGCACATGTGAACACTGCACCTCCCGTCTATCAGCTCATCTTGTCCTTGAAGGAGCCTCGCGAGGACAGTGTCCTCCTCATTTCCCAATCAGGGAAACCAGGCCCAGGGCACCGATGGTGCTTTTAGCTTTTTAGCTTCTGCACTTAGCTTCTCAATGTGGGCAGGCCATGACATGGGCTTACGCATCCTAAAGTCGGCCCTTGTCCTCCAGGCACTTCTGTGCCCAGTCACCCCCATTGCCCGGGGCCCTCAGTGCCAGATCTGCCCCACAGAGCCGTCCACAAGGAGCTGGGGCCTCTCCCCACCCCCGCCATCCCTTCTGAGAGTCAGATCAGCCATTTCCTCCGGGAGAGAGGGCACCCCTCTTCACCAACCTACTGCCCAAGAAGAAAGCCTCACACAGGGCATCTTGCTGATTTTTACAGTAACTCTGAAGGCACTACTGTGCCCACTTCGCAGAGGAGAAAACTGAAGCCCAGAGTGGGGAAGACCGGAGCAAGAACACACAGGCAGGAGAAGGTGGGTGTAGGACCCACCTCAGCCCTGGCTGGTATCAAAGCCCCAGGGCCTGGGGGGCAGCTTCTACCTGAGGAGAAAGAGCAGAGGTGAAGGGGCAGAGCCTGTCCGGGAAACTGCAGTTTGCTGGGTGTGTACCACGGGGTGGCAGCCACCCCAGGGGCAGGCCGGGCTGTCGCAGCGTGTAAGCACGAGGGGGTGACAGTCAGATCTGTGAGCAGCCGGGGCGGGGGGAATGGGGCAACTGAGATGAGGAGATGCTGGGGCGGGGAGGCTGGTGGGGAGACTGGGACCTCATGCTGGGGCTGGGGGGGCCCTGGGCCGAGAAAAGGGCAGGTTCATGGGAACTTAGAGACTGGCCAGATGTAGGGTATGGGCGAGGAGGGCCTGAGGAGGGGACCTCAGTCGTGCAGGCACAAGTGTGTCCATGGTGGCGGGGGCAGAGCTCTGGCCAGGCGGTGGCTAGATGTGGGGTATGGCCTGCAGGAGGGGGCACAGAGCTTGGCTGCCAGGCTTGCTCTCGGGCGCTGCCATTGAATCCATTGGGATGAGGTTTGGCCGCGGCAGAAGACCCACTTGACCTTGAAGCTCCTGGGAGTGTCCTTCTCTCCTGTCAAGGGAGGCTGTCCTGGGTCCGTGCGGACTCCACAGACAAGGGCCTAGCCATTCTGGTGGCCCCTCCCCGGCCTGCTGAGCCAGGGGAGGGACAACGTGGTGTGGGGGGCACCACCTCCCGTTAGTCCGTTTCACGAGCTGCACGGGACACCGTTGCTCACGTTCTGTCCCCACAATGTAGTTGCATTATTGGCTTCCAGCCGCCAAAAGGGCTGGGAGACCTAGAGTGTATTGTGGCCACTCTCCATCCTGCTCCGAGTCAGTGGTCTGGGTCCTAAGGAAGAAGGCGGGTGATGTGGGGGACAGGTGGCCTCGACCAGAGGCACCTCCGGGCAGCCTGCCACCTCGGGCGGCCAACTGGCCTCTCTAGGCATCTGCTCCACTCCTGCACCCATGACACAGGACAGCAGAACCTACCTCGGGCCCTCGGGGTGAGCCTGTGAGTACTCTGTGAAAGCAGGCTAGGCCCTGGGGGGTCATGGAGGGCCAGCAGGGGACCACCCCTGAGGGGAGCAAGCACCGGGACAGAGGGGGAGGGGCTGGGGACCAGTAAGCAGGGGGATGGTGATCCCAGGGAGGTCAGCTTCTGAGGAGAGTAGGGGTGGAAGCCAGTGGGGCAGGAGGGCAGGAAGGGCAGGAGGAAGGAACAGCTCCCAAGGGAGAGAGGGGGGGGGGAGAGAGAGAGAGAGAGAAAAAGGGGGCCGTGGTGATACCCGGTGACATGTGGGCGGGGCTGCCATGTCCTCAGGGCTGGCAGCCATGGGAAGACAGCACCGGAGGGAGGCCTTGGTGGCCAGTCAGAGAAGGGGAGTGTGGCACAGAGGGGCAGCAGAACAGACTTGCTCCCCAGGCAGGACGCCTGCAATTCTGGCAATGAGCACGCCCCTCTTACGAAATTAGAGCTTTATTAAATAAACCAAGTAGAAACGCGCCTATTTACATCCAAGTTGTCAGTTTGAGCTCAAGTAATATGCAAGGCACAATTCTTCCGGTCTCCAGCTTTACAAAAAATAAATCACATGGTCCAGCCCTAGAGGCCTGAAGTGGATTCACACTTGTGGCTCAGAGTCAAGCGGACGACTCCCCACACACAGTGGCCACGCATACCTGGCCCTGTGGGGCGTCCCAGTTCATCCTGAGAGTGGCACGGCTCTCGGCCTAGGGCAGAGGGGCCGCGTTCTGGGGGCCTCTGATGCTGAATGAACAAGGGTCTGGGAAGGAGGAGGGCCTTTTCCTCGTTGTCTTCTCCTTCCCAGCCCCTTACTGGAGGGCAGGCCCACCCCCCTCACTGGCCAGGTCGGGCTCCGTGGCCTGCTGGGGAGGGATGCCAATGGGGAGACTGGTGCCCGCACCGGGCGGGCCAGAGGCTCAGGTCTGCTGAGATGCAAAAGGAGGAACAGATTAACACTGGGTCTTTGTGCTTGGGCGGAACATAGTGGCTTCTCCAGGAGAACACACAGAAGAACAGATCCCGGTCTCCGGCTCAAGGACATTTTCCTAACTACGATTCCATAGAGAGGCCAGGAGAGGGAGGAGGAACCAGACCCCACAGGACATCCCAATGGTGCTGTGGCCACATCCAGGAGACGTTCCCACGCTTAGTCACAATGGCCCACAGAGGGGCAGAAGGCGGCCCGGCTCCCGGCTCCCGTGGTGAGTGAGCGTTCCCCCCGGGAGCCTGAGCCAGCACGGGGTCCCCACCGCTGCGTTCCTGAGGCTTCTGTGCAGTCACGGGGCCCGCACGTGACACTCATGTCTGTTCCCTCCCCTCATCTCCTAGCAGGAGCCAGACTAGGGGTAAAGTTTTCACGTGAGGGGAACACCCCACAAAAATGAAGTGATTAAAAAGTCCTTTCCCTGAGGCCACCGCAGTCACATCCCCTCCTAGGAAATGGAGCTTCTGCCTGCTCAAAGTCTTGAGAAGAGAGTGGTTCTAGAGACTGGAGGGAAAGAAAAGCATGACTACATGTTGTCCAGAAACCCCAGACAACCAGGCATGAAGGAATGAGCCAGCATCTTCGCAAAGGCTAAGAACGAAACCAAACCAAAGCCAACTGGAACTCCTGCGTGTAAGCAGCAGCTAGCGGGCACAGCCTGAGCTCAAGAATGGAGCAGGCAGCGAGGGGGGCCTGGCGCTGTCCCCACCGCGGGGGCGCAGGGCTGGCCCACCGGCTAGTGGGAGGTGTATGCGGGGCTCCAGAGCCCCGAGTGCGGGCTAGCTCTACGGCTGGGAGGCAGTGCGGTGAAAGGCGTCGGCGACGAGGCAGCGAAATCTGGAGCGGAGAGAGAAGAAGTGAGTGACAGAGTAGATGGGAGACCTCGGCCTTCCTCAGGGATTCCTCAGTGCCCACGTCAGAACAGCCCCTGATAGAAGAAGTGTCAGCCACCACCCCCCTGACCACGCCCCCAGGCAGCCCTGGGCCGGCAGTGTGATGTCACCCAAGGAACAGGTGACGGCCGGACACGCAGAGAGGCCTGGAGCGTAAGCCCTGACCCCCCACAGCAGACCTGTGGGAGAGAGCAAGGAGTGGGTCTCAGGACCACACGGAAGCAGCCATGAGTCCACAGGGCATGCAGGGAGGAGAGCCTGTCCATCTGGGCAGGAGCAGCTCCTTGGGCAGGGAAAGCTGCATGAACAAAGACTCCAATGTGAGCGGAAGAGTCTGGAGTGTTCAAGAGCTAATGCCAAAACTCCGCAGTGGCTCCAACACACAGAGGGAGGAGTGTATTGGGAGACGGGGTTAGAAAAGGTGAATGCCCACTGCCAGGGTGGCTGGGGAACGTTTGTGGAAGGCTATGGTTCTAGGGGTCCAGGATGCATGCGGGATCTTGTCACCCAGGAAAATGCATCTATACACAAAACCATTCTCTTCCAAAAAATTCAGATCCTTTGAAGCCTGGCCATGCCCCCTTAGGCTCAGTAGACACCTGTTCAGGGGAGAGAACCCTCCAATGGAACACAGAAGACATAAGGGTTGCCATGCGCCCTCATGGTCAGGCACTGCACTTCTCACAGGGCGAAGTGTCCCCTGGAGCCGTACAGGGTCACCAGGACCTCAGGGTCACCAGAGACAACCGGACTATGAAGAGGAATGGCCCTTGTGATTTCTCTCCCTCTGGGAGATCCGTCATCAGGCCTGTCCGGAACCCTCACCTCTGAGTCAGCCAGCCCAACCCAGCTTAGAGCCCTCGGTGGCAGCCCCGGTAGGGGGAGCCAGTCCCAGAGAGCACACCGTCAGAGACAACTCCCCGCCGCCAGCCCGCCGCCCTGCAACGACCTGCCTGGGAAGGCTCTCCTCGCCCAGGACTGGTATACCGTTTTCACTCACCAGCTCCCCAATCTGCCTTCTGGGCCTCACACCTCAGCTGCCACTCTTGCCCAGGGCCAGAGCTTCTGAGACTTGGGGTTCAGGGCCCACTTCCTCCCTCAGGACCCCTCCCTCTTAGCCCCAGCCCTGCCTGGCTGCATCTGCCAGGGGGCTACTCACAGTGGGGGCTGTGGCGAGGGCTGGCTCGTGGGGAGAGGGCCGGAGGTGCGGTGAGCTCCCGGGGCGCGCAGACTGTGTGGTAGGCTGCAAGACCACATGGCTGGTTAGAGCTGGGGTGGGGAGCAACCCAGGGCACACAATGCGGCCCACCTCACCTATGATCATGACAGCGGTCCCAGCCAGCAGGGCAAAAAGTGTGAAGAACATGACTTGGTAGGAGTCCAGGAAGTGCTGGAAGAGGGTGGCTCCGTCTGTGATCGATGGAAAGACAAGTCACCAAAGCAACGCACGGAGTTGCCTTATGTCTGCGTGGGTGGCCAGAGGGTGAGGGGGCCTGCCCGAGGCCTGGGGCGGCGTCTGGTCCTGTGGGGCGGTCACCCCAGTGCTCCGTCCTATTCCATCCTGGGCCACTTGAACCGACCCAGTTCCACCCGAGGCCCCTGAGGCCCCGCTTCCTTGGAAGTGGGCTCAGTTTCGGTACCCATTCCAAGGAAGAACAGACCTGTCCGGGGGAGTCGGAGGGTGGGGGCTGCCCAGGAGGCAGCCAAGTTGCCCGGAAAGGCAAGGCAGTGTTGAAAACGTCAAGCCGTGAGCAGCATTGCTCATGACAATGGAAGTCAGGGTTGGGCAAAGGCATTGGACAGGGATACTGCCGCTCTCAGAACTGAGGCCCAAGCACCAAGGGAGCCCAGTATCAGCTGCTCCAAAGCCACCCCTCCTCTGGGGCCCCGCCTCGGGGTGGCCCAGACTGTGGCTTCTTCTTCCATCTCCCCCTACCTCATCCTGCACCCCTCCCTCCCCGCCACTGGGCTGTCCTGTGTCAGAACACATCCTTGCTTGGCAGGAAGGAGGTGGTGGCCTCTTCAAGTGCCCTTAACATTGGTCCCACCCCTTCAGTGTGCTCTCAGCCAGACCTGACCAGACCACTTCCCTGCTCTCAAGAAAAAGCCTGAGTCCTCAGCCTGCCATTCAAGGCTCCTCATGGCCCAGCCCTTCATCCTGCACATCACCCCAGGGTCCTTCTGACTGCCTCGCCCTCCCCCTGGCCACTCCTCCTTCCAGACCTGGTGTAAGCAGCCCCTTTGAACTGCACCCTCAAGCTGGCAGAGGTAAAATTACCCCCTCCGTGTGCCTCCCACTTCTTAAGCCCCATCTTTACAATCATTCCTTTCTTACTGTGTTTATAACCCACGCCCTATCTGAGGTGGCGGGCTTCTCAGGCCTCTGTCCAGCACAGGGGCTGGTACACAGCAGGTGCTAATAATGACTACAGAATCAGTGAATCATCTATTACTGAGCACCTACTGTATGTTAGGTAGGCCCTGTTCTAAGCACTGTCCCCACATACAGCACTTTAGCTTCCAGCTGGGGAAGACCAGTGGCAATCATAGTTAATTGTATTAATTATTCTATAGGCTGACAGTTGAGAATAGTGCTATGGAAGAAGGAAACGGGTTTGAGTGGAAGTAAGGTTCAAAGTTTCCTACTATATGAGCAGAGAATGTTTGAGGGAAGGTTGGTTTGATGGAGGTGGGGGTGGGGGCCAAGGGGCTATCTGGGGGACAGGCATCCCAGGCAGAGGGAACAGTGAATGCCAAGGACTTAGCTGGGGGCTGCATATGTCCCCAAAACAGAAGGAGGCCAGCGTGGCTGGAGCAAGGTGCTCAAGGGGGAGACAAGCATAAATGGGTCGGGAAGGCAGATTATGCTGGGCCTTTCAAGACATTGGAGAGACTTGGGCTTTATCTCCCTCGGGAGGTGGGAGCTGTAGCAGAGTGTTTGAGCAGAGGAGGGGCATGATCTAGTCACATTTCAACAGGATCCCTCTGGCTGCCATGTTGAGAACAGACGGAGAAGCAAAGCACGTGTGGCTGCTCGAATGAGTGATATTCGCTTTGCAGGATGTTCTGCGTTTCTGAGTCGTCCAGTTCTCGACGCCCCCAGGTTCCCACAAACAGCCAAGACCACCCAGTCCAGCCCTCCTCACCCAGGCCCATCCCAGCTGTGCCCCATCCCGTGACTCACGAGGACCAGGCCCTCGGCGATCCATCACAAAGGCCACGGTGACCGGAATGGTGATGGCTTGGTTAGTCATGGGGCTGGAGAAGGTCAGGGCGGTGGACAGAGGCCCCTGGCTGCCGGCCGCGGGATCCGAGACGCCAACTGTGTAGGTGATGAAGCTGGGGAGCCCCAAAGACTTCTCCTTCTCAAAGGCCAGCACAGCTGGGGACCCTGATTTCACCTGGGAGAGATATTAGGGCTGGAGAGGAGCACCCCCCACTTCTGCCTGACATGCTGGGCTTCCCTCCTGGGCCCGAAGGCCAGGGGTGGAGACCCCTCCCCAGGCCCTCTTCCTAGGCAGGTGATGATGCCTGGGTACTTCTGACAGCGTGAAATCTGCAAAGTCAGGGAAGGAGCACAGTGTCTATACTTGGAGTGTTTTTAAGAAAGGACAAATCAATATCATTGAATTCTAATCAAGTGCTCTTTAAAAAAATGCTAAACTAACATGAACTATCATCAAACGCCAACTTTCCAAGGGAACAGCCTGGAGCTCTGTTTATGGCCGATCGCCAGCAGCTCAACCCCAGGGCCTGGCAGACCCTCTGTCACCAGCAATGAATTCATCCCTGTCTCACTCCAAGAATGTTCAGTCATATTCACTGCAGCAAGACAAGGGATGATGAAGCAAACAGTGGAGCCAAAAACCCCTTCACCGCATCACCCCAGATCTTCTCCCAGCTTGCTGGGCAGCAGGACCCAGGACACCATTCACCCAGCATTCAGCAGACGGGGAAACCGAGGCCCAGAGCCAGGGACTTGTCCCCAGTTGTGCAGGCGTCAGTGATAGGTCAGGGATTAGGGCTTTTTCCTCCTGCCCCATGTCAGTGTGCATTCCTGCACTGACTTCCTTCATTGAACATACGAAATGTTCACTGAGCACATGCTACGTGCTAGGGAAGCCCTATGCTAAGTACTGGCCTTGCATACTTAACTCCTGGTTGGGGAAGACTTGCAGAAGTCACAGTAATTAATATAATTACACAGGCTCATAGATAATGGTAATGCTGGGGGAAGGAAGAAGAAGATAAGGCATATTTACATTTAAAAAAAAATTTTTTTCATTTTAAAGAGAGGTGGTCCAGGCCTCCACGTTCCACCTGGGCCTCCCTGCCTCCTGGTCCTCTCCAAGGCCCCCGGCTCGTGCATGGACGCCACTCACCTCCAGGTTTTCGAGAATCTCCATGGCACCAAAGACCTTGACCTCTGAGCTGGTGTAGTGGTTGCTCAAAAGGATTTCAGCCTGGTCAGTGTACAGCCCTGGGCTGAAGGGCACCTCGGCGCCCACGTGCTCTCCTGGGATGTGGATGCCCCGGATGGAGGCGGTAACCAGCAGCGCCGTCTTCTTCATGCTGAGATGCTTCAGCTGTTTGTCTGTCAGCCTGTGCATTGTGACGGAGCAGAGGTACCGGCCTGTGGAGACGAGGATGTTCCACACAGTCCCCTCTCCCGCCCGTGCCCTGATGCTACACTTTCTCCTGGCAACTCCTTCTCATCCTTCAGAGCCCAACTGAGGCATCACCTCCTCTGGGACCCTCCAGGGACATCCCTCTTTGGTACCCCTGGTCCAGCCTGGACACGCTTTCTGTGACCAGCACTCTTGCTCGCTCCTTTCTCAGAATGCTCTGGTTCACCAGATCCGCATCGCCCTGACATTCCCTGGGGTGGGAAGGCGTGGGCCAGCTCCACATCTCAGGGCCCAGCCGTCCTGGCTCAGAGGGACGGTGAGTAAACGATCAACAGATACCTTGACCCAATGCTGGGCTACAGGCCAGTTGGGGCTGACTCCCAGTACGGCCTATGGCCCCAGATACAGCAGAAAGTTCTGGAAAGGCATGGATTGGGACGATTTTGATACCTGTTGGATCCTCCATGCCTGCCCTGGGTAGACAAATGAGTTAAATGGACACCGTCAAGCGGGGCCCTGGAGAGCCCCCCAGTCTGGAACCAGGGTGCTTGTGCTGGAGTCCCTTCCACGCCCAAGCCAGCCAAGCATCCCTCGGTGAGTCGGCTAGTTTCCCTCAATAAAGTGGGAATAACATCGCACCCCTCATGGGGCCACATTCGCGAATAAATAGGGCACGGGACCCCCAGGTGCCTGCTCCGTGCCCAGCCGTGCGCTTGGGCCCCACACACGATGTGTCCTGAGGACACACCTCCTGCGTCTTAGGCAGCGGCCCGGGTGCTGACCCGAGCCATGGGGCGCGGCAGGCTGGGCTTACGGCCAGGTGTCATGCTGATGCTAACTCCTCCTAATTAAGACTGGGGGGCGCCTGGGTGGCTCAGTTGGTTAAGCGACTGCCTTCGGCTCAGGTCATGATCCTGGAGTCCCAGGATCGAGTCCCGCATCGGGCTCCCTGCTCGGCGGGGAGCCTGCTTCTCCCTCTGACCTTCCTCCCTCTCGTGCTCTCTGTCTCTCATTCTCTCTCTCTCAAATAAATAAATAAAATCTTTAAAAAAAAAAAAAAAAAAAAAAAAAAAAAAAGACTGGGCAGCATGTTCTTGGAAGGAACTGAAAAGTGGGCCAAACACTCATCAACAGTCATTATCATAATGACATTGGCATCTACCATCGAGGACTCGGTAACAGGAGTGTGTGCCGGGCACTATGCTAAGCAGGTCGCAGGAACTATCCTACCGAACCCTTGAAGTGCCCCAGGAGGGCATTCCTCTCCCCAGGTTGTGTTGGTGACACTCCGCATCACCTGGCCCACATGCCGGGGGCCCAGGCAGTCGCTCCAACCCCAGGGCACCAGCCTTCGGCTCCACGGGCCGTGGAATGGTGATGCTCGGACACACCATGTGGGCCCAGGACCCTTCCAGCCCCGGCTCGTTTGCACCACTCGGCCCTGACATGCGGGCAGGCAAGGCACCATCCTGCCCAGGTCACAGAGCCTCAACACCCACTGGCTCTGGACCTCAAACCCAGCTTTTCCAACTCAGAAGTGTCCTTCTTGCTGCATGGAGTGGGGGCTGCGGAGAACGGCCACCACCCAGCACAGGCCTGCCAACCCCTCCTGGTGGCCGGAAGGGGCCAGTGGCCAGAGGGGTGGCATCAGTCCTCGGAGCTCCCGACAGACAACGTCCCTCTATGCAGAGGGACAGTGAGCCGAACACACCCAAAGGAGCCAGTCTTCCCACTGAGACCCTTGCAAACTCACCCAGAGTTGCGTCAAATCCTGGCTCTGCCGTGAAAACGTCACGTGCTGGGAAATCGAAGACGTCTTGCTTGAATTGGAGCTGGCAGCTAATGAGGGATTCTGGATGCAGAGTCTCCATGATTTCCCTCTGGGCAGGGGAGCACTCACCTAGAGACGGGAAGGGGGTGAGAAGGGCATGGGCCAGGCCCACCTGGGCCTCTGTACCTGCCCGCGGAGCCCCAAAATGAGGAAGCGAGAGCAGGCCGCACACAGGCCGGTGGGGCTGCAAAATGACGCACACGGGGTGCCCCAGGGCTGCCCCAAGCTTCACGATGCTGCCACAATTTACAAAAGCTGAGGACAATTCTAGGGAGGAGGAGGGTCATTCTGAATCGTGGGCAGTTTCAGATCTGAATCTGAGCATTTGGGCTAGAGCCTGCATCCAGCGGCCCGGCAGATGGGTTGGCCCACTAATGTACGTCATCTGTTCCTGTCAGCAGGGGAAAATGGGCAATTTATTTCTGGACATCAGGAGGGCAACAGTTCCCCACTAATACACTGAGTATCATTTCTGCAACTGCACGGTGCTGTCCCCGTGCACTGAGGTAGGAAAACAGAGGTTACTGGATGCAGTAAAGCTGCTTCATCAATCAGAACGAGAACAGCCGTATTTAATTCTACCAGTTAAGTGGTTAAAAAAAAAAAGAAAACCAACCCCAAAACAGCCCGTATTGATGTATTTATTTCTGACAGCTGGTGTCCAGGGCTGTCATAGGCAGGGGACAGGGTCGAATGTTCTATGCATGACTTGGAAGAGGTAATTACAGAAATCAAAATCAGCAGTGAGGCCTGCTAAGTCATTACTTTCTGGGATTAGTGGGGGTGATGTGTGGCTTTCTTTACTCGGTGCCCTAGGGCTGAAGTGGCATTTCCAGCTCAGACACAGGCCGTTTCTGGGTGCCGGGCTCTTTTAGGAAGATCTCTTTTCATGGTCTCCGCTTGTGGAGGACTCGGATTTCTAAAAAGCTGGAAGGAATGGGCCAGCAGGGGTTTAAATGCTCTCTCTGGCTTTGGTGTGAGTTTGAGTGGGAAAAGCAGACAAAACCGCAGCAGAGTCCCTGAGCCCAGTTCCCCCCCTCCCCCAGACCAAGCAAGCCCCTCACTCTCTACCTCTCAGGTTAGAGCTTCTGTCTCCCACGGTGACAGTCACCTTGGAGGCCTCCTGGAAGCTGGTCTGGCCTGGGCGGACGGAACGGGCTACGATCCTTTGAGGGACACCAATCACTATCTGGGGAGGGAGCCGAGGCAGCTACACTGAGCACCGATCACGTGTGGGCTCCATGCCGGCCATTTTCCTGACCTCACCCTGCTGCCTGTTTATGGGCATGGCCCATTGCACAGGGGACAAAACTGAGGCTCAACATCTGGAAGACCTGCCCAGAGGTGGTGGAGCTGGGGTTAGACCCCGGGCCAGTCAGACTGCAGCCTTGCCCTCTCCCGCTGAACAGGCTGCTTTTCCTGAACAGCGGAGCACGAGCTGAACGGCAGGCCTGAATTCATTCAACGGTTTGGGGTGAGGCGCAGAGCTTGGCTCCCGTGGAGGTTGCCATCACTTCTCTGTTCATCAGTTTGGTTAATTAGTCTTTCGGCAAAGAGCGAAGGCGCTGTTTTACTTTACGGTCATTTATTCAAAATAAATCACCCTAAAATGCAACTCACACAGCCTGAGTAGGGAAGGCTCCCCCAGACTCAAGTCTTCCCAGGTTTTTCCCTGCCCATCCATCCCCTTTGCTCATCCTGCACTGGCCACACCCAAACCCCTCCAGCTGTGTGCCTTCCTTAAGCTTCCACCCTCCCCTGCAGAGCCTAACCCCATCAGAGCCGGACCCCTTGCAGGCCCAGCTTGTGTCACCCCCTCTAGCTGGAGGTCTGTCTACCCACCTCTGGGCAGGCACTCAGCACTTCCTGCCTCCCAGGAATGTGATCTCCCTAAGAGCCGGGATGGGGTCTCACTCCTCCCCAAAGCCCACGCAGCTCCCAGGGCCATGGCTGACACAGAAGCATAGGCAGGCCCCATCACCTCCAGACTCACTGGTAGGCACCTGCACCCCGGCCCTAGTTCTTCACATCTTCTCCTGGACTCCTTCTGACCACCATGCTACCGTCTTCTTCCCCGTTCCTCTTCCTCCTCCTTCACACCTTGCAGAGGGGGCCCAAGGCCTTGCTCCTCTCCCCTCCTGCTCTGGTATGTTCTGCATGTTCCCATCCACTCTCAAGTCTTCCAGAACCATTTCTGTCCTTAGACCCCCACCCCATCTCCAGCTTTCTGCCCCGGAGCTCCAGAAACACCTGCTGCCTCACCATCAGCCCCACATAGAGGAGCTGCAACCACCTCAAGCTGGCCATGTCTCAACTCACTCATCTTCCACCCACGCTGGCCACTCCTTCTGCATCCCTAACCTCCCCCCCCCCACCTCCGGTCAGGGTGAAGGACCAACATCCACCTTGTCATCCAAGCCAGACCCCGGGGCAGTCGTTCCCAAAGCCTCTTATTCCCTCATTCCCTACTTCCAAATGGTTTTCAAGCTCTGGTGACCCCGCTCCTTAATCTTCCCCAAACCCACCCTTAGTTTCTGGCCACCCAAGAGTGCCAGCTGAAGGCCCATCCTCAGCCCCCTGGCTGGCTACCCTGCAGCTCCTCCCCCTCTCCTGGGCTCTTAGACTGCCAGGCACCGGGACCCGTTCTAAACCTTACCTCTGATCTAGATCACTCTCTACTGTAAAAAAAAAAAAAAAAAATCCTTGATGAATCCCTCCTGGGTTTGGCATAAGCTTCCACCTCTTTGCTCTGGAATAGTAACAGTTGCAGCTGATACCTACTGAACATTTGCTGAGTACCATTCTAAGTGTTTCACATATGTGAGCGCCTTTAATCCTTAACAACACTCTTCTGTCCATTTTACAGACAGGAAAACCAAGGCACAGAGAGGGGAAATAACTTACCCAAAGCCACACAGCCTCTCAGTGGCCCAGCTGGGATGGGAACCCAGGCAGCCTGGCCCCAGAGCTCACATGCTTAACCACCCCACAGAACTACCTGGAACCCAGGGTGGATCACGATTGCAATGCCAGCCTCCATTCCCCCCCACTGCCTAGGTTCCGGCCACCAGGGCTGCGCTCTCGAGCCCGGCACACCTTTGCCTATGCCATGCTCTCTCATCCAGCTCCCCACCGCCCCAGCCCCTGCCCACTCTTGGCGGCTCCTCCCGGGAGGGCACAGCTTCATCAGTCACAAGGTGCCCCTCTCTGGGACCGGCTCACCCACTGCACAGCCCCAGCACTAAATATGTGAGCTATTAGCTTAAACTGCTGGATTCGATCACGTGCACGCTGGCTCTAAAATGAGACACATTTGGAACACAGCCAGACGTTGCTCATTGATTCATTCTCAGCTGGAGATAAATAGAAGAGAGAACGGTTTTGTTCGCCTCCAGAAAGCGTCAAGAGGTGACTTGCCAGGGAGGCTTAACTTTGCTGGTGACGCCACATCACCGTGCTGGCCTGCCCACGCCGAGATTCCTGGGGAGACGCCCCCGGGGGACGCTCTGGCCCTTCCACCAGAGTGCATGGGAGCCGGGGGGCAGGGGGGGGCAGCCACCCCAGGACATCAGCCCCTGTCATGGCACCATTTTGAATGTGGGGAGGCGGGGGCTTGTGCAGAAAAGGGAGCTTGTTCCAATCCCAGAGGCAGTAGGCAGCGGAACCCAGACTCCTGACTCCGGAACCTGACCGCTGGCAAGCTGCTACCGCTTCTTTTCTCGAGAAAAGGGAGGTGTTCAGTATAGAAAGCTAAGGGTTTCACCCCGAGTGGGTCAGCCACGTATGCCCCGAAGCCCCACCTCCTTGTAGGTCCTCAGGTACCCAGCAACCTCGTAGTAAACCGTCACAGATCCCGCCTCTCGGGCCACAGCCACGCCTGTCCTGGGCTCGATGTGGAGGACGCTGCTGGCCGAGGAGCTCCAGGTTCCAGAGAGGCCTGGGAGAGGAAGCCCTGGCTGTCACTCACCGTTCCCACATCCGAAACTGCGGCCAAACCCTGTGCCCTGGGTGACCGTGCCAGCCGCCTGGGGGCCCCGCCCAGCCCCATGCTCTACACTGCTGCCCTGGGGGCTCACTCGTCACCCTCAGGGTAGAAGCCATCCCACTGGCCTCGGCACCCTGGCTTGGCCCTCCCCCGCCCCCCACCGGCTCCTGGCCGTGGCCACCTGGGGCCACCTGCAGGTCTAGGTCACCTGCTCTCTGCACAGCTGCCACCCTGCCCAGAGTGAACCTCTGGCCCTCCTTTCTCTCCACTGCCTCCCTGCTTGCATCTCCTGATCATTCCCTTGTCCTGGGATGACCTGGGAGCAGGCCCTCCCCACAGGACCGCCCCTGCCCACCCCCAACTGTGTCAAACAAAGCTGGTGTCAGGCTCAAGAGCCAGTGCTGGACAGTACTTCTTAGTTAAAAGCCAATCACATTATAGAATATATACCACAAAATAACAACCACATTCTATTTCTGGCACATTAGATTTGTTTTTCTTTAAGGGCAGCGTTTAACTTCCTTTCAAAATGAATTTAATTAGATTAAAAAAATAAGGAGTCACTTGGAAAACCTGAAACAAAACAAGTAACGTAGGTCATGGATATACAGGTGGTGTGGGAGCGGCTGAAATCTGGAAATCGTGGAACGGGCCCAGTAGCTATTCTTTGCTTACATTTCCTTTCGGAGGTACTCTGTCCTACACTGTAACCACTAGCCACGAAATGCATTCAAATGAAACAAGTAGCTCCTCGTCGCATTAGCCACATTTCCAGGGTTGGATTGTGAGTGCCCCCCGCGTTAGACGGTAGATACAGGGTATCTCCGCAGTGGCAGAAACTTCTACCAAATAGCGCTATGTGAGCGCAGGGCTGGCAGGCTTGGTCGGTAAAGGGCCAGATGGTACACGTGTCGGGCTGTGGACACGGGTTCTGACGCCTGCTCTTGAACCTCCGATGAGCTCGGCTTGTCTTACCCTTACAACAGGAGCCCGCTCCCATCTTCGTGACTGCCTGGATTCAGAAGGGTTCCCCGGCCAGTATCCACCTCTCTTACCTTCCAGGCCGACCAGGACTGTGGCCAGACAGAGGACGTCCCCCACCACCACCGCTCCGGACAGCTCCGGGGAGATGGCCTGTTGGACAGGCAGCGGGACGAAGTCGGAGAGGCCCACGTGCTCCGAGTCCCACACGCTGAGCAGCGTCAGGCCGACGCTGACGGTGCGCACGACGCATGTGTTGTTGGTGGTGCCCTTCCCAATTTGCACAAACTCATCTCTAGGCACAGGAGGGGGAGGCAGGCTCTCAGTCTCAGGGAAGGGGCGCACGACTTCAGAGGGAGAAACACACTGAGTCCCCTGCCTGGTGAAGCTTCTTGCTGACCGTGGCCCCAGATGTCCCCTGGCTCAAGTTTCCCAAGCAGCTGCTGCAGATCTGGGGCCACCACAGGTCACATGAACCTGACCTCCTCTCCTCTTCCCTGGGAGGAGCCCATGGCCCACAGCTGGGGTGGCCCGGCGCACATCCCCATGTTCCAGAGGGGAAGGCTGAGGCCAGAGGGCAAAAGGTTGCCTACAAAGTGCTTGCCAATCCCTTCCCAACAGTGAACTGGGACACTCTCGGGAGGCACGACCTCTGCCCCCTGCCTCCTCTGTAAAATGGGGATAAGAATGTACCCACGTCCCAGGCTTGACGTAAGTGTGAAACCAGGTTGGTGGCTATAAAGCAGTGAGACCAGGGCCGGCACGTGGTTAGTGCTTGGTCAACACCAGGCCTGGACTGGCTGGCCTGAGGGGCAGGGTCTCTGGCTTCCTCCCTTTCCTCCACTGTGCCTTCTGACCCCTGAGCCCTGACTGGTCTCCAGGAGAGGTGCTCCCACCACAAAAAGGCCAGCGGGACTTCTGTGGGGTAGCTGAGGGGTTGGGAGGACCCGCCTCCACTTCCTCCAGGGTAGCCTAGGTCTCAGACAGATGCACGGCCCATACCACGTGCACGGAGCTCCATGGTTTGCCAGAGGCCTTTGCGACTATGGCCTCAGTTGATGGCCCTGAGGACGAGGCAGGTTCCCCACACAACAGGTGTGGAGATGGAGGCCTGGAGAGGTGAGCTGCCTTGCCTAGGAAGGGCCCACAAAGGGCAGAGCTGGGGCTTGAACTGGGTCTAACCCCAAACCCCGGTCCTTCTACCATGCTACGTCCCCCATGCCTGGCCCCGGGTATGTGAGCAATAGGGGACAAGTCTGTCGCAGGCCTGTGGGGAGGCCAACTTACAACGGACACCCACACCTAGATACAATCTTCTGCCCCCCATGCTCCCTAGCACCCCTGCCCAAGACCCTCCTTCCTCCTGTGCCTGATGCCTCTCTCTCCTGCTTTTAGCTGGTCTGCAGGCCCCTGGGGCAGTAGTTCTCAAGCTTTAGAATTGCCTGGAAGCCTCCTTAAAAGACAGAGTGTTGGGTCCTGTGCACTTGCATTTCTAAGGGCTCCCAGGTGCTGTTGGCGCTGCTGGTCTGGGGACCACGCTTTGAGACTCACTGTTCCAGCAGACCCAGTCAGAGGTTTCAGCAGGCCCAGACTGAGGCCACGGCTCTCTTCCTGCTCTGGAGAGCACCCTCTCACCTCACATGAGGCCTGTGGCTGCAGCTGTATTTCCAAAGAGCCAAAATGAATTGCACGTGGAACCAGATGCGACCTGGTATTCAAACCCACTTCCTGGCTGTGTAACCCTGGGCAAGTGGCTTGACCTCTCTGAGCCTTGACAAACAGGCTATAGTGAGGCATCAGTGAGACACAGGAGAGGCAGTGAGCGTCAGACTCCTTCCTCACCCGCACCGGGGCGCTGGAACGTGTGCGTCTCCCCTGCGGGGGGCTTTCCCAGGCACACACAAGTCTTACCACAAGCCCTCCAAGAACCAACCCCGACACTGTGTCTCGCCTCCTGGCCAACAGGGCACATTACCGATAGCTTCCTGCCACATGGTAATAAAGGCTCTGGGCCCCGCTTTCTCCTCACTCCTGCCTCCTGGCCGAGCCCAGGGCTTCCCCCTGTGGCCCTAGAGGTGTGGCACGTCCCCTCCTCTTGGCGACTGCAGGTAACAAAGTCTCCTTTCAGTGGCACTAGGCTGTCCAGTTGCCATCCAGGTACAACTGAGGAACGCCTTCCAGTGAGAAATGAGGGTCACCCACAGCCTACCTGTTGGTTGCAAAGCTGAGGACCGAGTTGTGAGCATGGAAGATGTCTCCGGAGTTGTCATGGAAGTGGACCGTGAAGGTCAAAGTTGTTCCCAAAGGCAGGGCTGCCAGAGCCTCCTTGTTCTGGGTGTGCAGGGCGGGGCTCATGGAGATCCTCAGGTAAGAAACTGGAGACACCTGCGGATAGTGAGCAGGTGTGGTGGTGACCACCCTGGGAACCAGCTTCCCCAGGACGAGACGTCTGCCCCCAGGCGGGTCACCTCCCTCAGGAAGGACCGGGAGCTGGATCGACTCGGGGGTCACGAAAGAGGAAAGGCCTTGGTCTCCTGAGTGTCCCAGCCTAGTGATGAGACTCCTGCCTCCCCACACAGCAGGCCGGGCTTACGAAAAAAAACCCAACCTACAAGAGTCAAAACCCATGGCTTTGAAAAATTAGATCATTATTCACATTTGCAAAAATATCCCCTGGGCTTTGAATGTTTGGTTTCTCTGGGAAACCTGGCTCTCCGGGTGTTTTAAGTGGAAACAATGCCCATTTGGACTGCAGAGGAGGCATTAACTGGGAGCTGCTGGGAGCCTGCAGATGCTCCAGGGAAAGCAGGATGGGGAGGAGGGAACCCGAACTCCAGAGATGGAGGCCTTGGTCCCTTAACTCCAAGTAAAATCTATCCTGGCCAGAACTTTCGCCCCCTCAAAAGACCTAATTTCTGGGATAAAGATCAGTGGGTGCAGTGACAGGTATACAGCTGGTGCTCAATACATATTTGCTGAAGTTGGGTGAGCAGTGAGTCACTTCTACTTACTCAAAGAGTAGGGTGGAGGGTTCCCACCTTGAAGCAAAAAGGCATTAATTAAGGAAGTAGGTCTGTGACCCCAGCAGGATCTCAAACTCGAAGTCACGCATCTCGTCTGTCACTCAGGATTCAGAATGTGGCTAGGAGGAGGTACAGGTGGGAAATCTGGGGGACCTGACCCAAGGACGCCCAAGGAGAAAGTCCCTAGCACAAAGGAGCACGGAATGGCGGGGGGGGCATGGTAAGCATTGTGATGAGGCCAGGGCACACAAACCTGAGTCCGGCCCACGTGGGTTAGGGCCCGACCCTGCCTCGCAGCCACCGAGAGTGACTCACTTCCACTAGGAGTCTGTTTCCTTGCCTGTAAAATGGGTTAGTCACCACATACGTAATGCAATGATTTCTGCGCTGGGTGTCTAGCACACGCAGTCACTGCTCGTGGGCACCGACCATGCTCCAGGTACCATCTGTCCTGTCAGGACACGGGGGTGCCAGCCCCAGCAAATCACAGGTTTCGCTGGGCCTCAGTTTCCCACTCTGTGAAATGAGGCCATTGCAATCAATAACCTCTAAGGAACTTCAGCTCTGACATTCAGAAGATGCTATAGCTTTTCCTCCAGGACCTCTGCCCCCAAGTTATTCTTCAATAAATTCTTCCATACAATTTCTCAGCTGGAAGGTGAATAGATCCATTTTACAACTGTGAGGGGAACGTTTTTACCTCAACGCTCCTGCTTTCATTACTCCAAAAGGAGGAGAACACGATCCTACCTTCACAGCAAAGATGATGGTTTGGTTGGCCCCGAAAGGCTCTTGGGCAGTCACTTCAATTGTGGATGTCCCGATCATGGACCCTGATGTCACGAAGCCTTTCTCGTCCACATGCACCACGGGAACCTTCTCTGGCCCATCCAGGACGCGGTAGCTCAGAGATGCTGCGCCATCCCTTGGGAAAACAAACAGACCCAGTTTTTCAGAGCGTGGCTGTGGGAGCAGGTCTTGGTGAGGGGACCGGCATCCCTGCCCTGAGATGCAGCCGTCTGGGTTTCCCAAGGGCTCCTGGAAGAAGGAAAAACCTGATCCTGGCTCTGCTATTCATTAGGACCCAGGTGGGCAGCCTAACTGCAGCCTCCTCAGCCACCCATGGGAAACCTAATGTGGAAAACTGATGGTTCCAAGGAGAGCACTGCTTCTGCGAGAAAAGACTGAGGGCTAAGCTGCTCTCATCCCTTGCATGGGACTTTTGCTGTAAAAGATCTTTTCTGGGGCAAACGGTTTCCCATTTACTGACAGAAGGCAGCCTGGCACAGTGGAAAGAGGATGGGCCCCGAAGTTGGGCAGATCCTGACCACAGTCCCAATGCCCCGCAGACAGCACATGCCTTGAAGCATCTCGTGTCTCCTCTCTTGGCCTCAGTTTCCCCAACTGTAAAAAGGGAAGCAATGGTCCTGCCCTGTCCTATTTCCAAGGGCAGGGAACAGGATGAAAATGGGCTACTTGCTCAGAAAATGGTTCGTAAAGCTACTGATGATCTGCACTGGGTAGAAGACAAATTCTACAGTATTTTATACTCTCACATTTATTATATAATAAAGAAACAACAGGAAGGAAATGTGTTCAGCCCCCAGGGCTAGCCTCCTCACCTTGCTCTTTGCACACAGCCCTCCAGACCCTCCTCAGACAACGTTAAATAAGTATTATTGCCTCTGCTTCAACTTTCTCCCCCATCACCTACCCCTTCCCTGGAACCTGCAGAAGTCCTGTTCATCCTTCAGGATGAACTGACCCAGCTCAAGGGGCGCCTGGGGGGCTCAGTCGGTTAAGCATCTACCTTCGGTTCAGGTCACAATCCTGGGGTCCTGGGATCAAGCCCTGCATCCTGCTCAGCGGGGTGCCTGTTTCTCCCTCTACCCCTACCCCCTGCTTATGATCGAGCTCTCTTGCTCTCAAATAAATAAATCAAATCTTAAAAAAAAAAACCCAGCTCAACCATCTCTATCTGACATGACTCCCCTAAATCATCGCACAGAAGGCCCTTCTTTGGGCTATGGCTTAACCATTATACCTTGTTTGATTGTTGCCCTTATGCTGTACTCCTCTCTTCCCCACCAGAATGTCATCCAACTCTGTTCCAGGAGCCTAGCACACAGCCTGGCATTTAGACACTGTGGCTGAACGAACACCACATGTATGTGTTTCATGCAACATGCAAGTACCCCTGGGGTCCTCAGAGCCCCCCCACTTTGCAAACCACAGTTCACATGCAAGTCATTGCTACCAAAGGCACCCCACGTGAATGCAAGGCAGGAATTATACTTGCAGACACTGATGTACGTCCCCACCGAGTGGGGATCTGGCTGAGTGCAGGTCTGGGTTGTGGCCCAGAATTTGCATTTTACCATGCTCCCAGATGATGCCCATGCTGCTGGTTCAGGAATGATACCCACCGAACAGCAAGTCTTGAAGACAAAGGGGCATTTGAAAATTTAACTTTTCCAAGGTGGTACTTTTTTCCCTTTGGAGTCGCGGACTTGAGCAGTAGGCATTAAAAGCTTTCTAGGTGACAGGGAAGAAAAGATGGACCCCCGGGGACCAGTGATGTGGAACAGCAGGAGAAATCCATGGGGAAGAGAAAGGGGAATGCAGAAGCCGCACCCACTTCACACCGAGAGAGACGCAGTTCTCTTGAAGCATCCGCGGCTCCTGACAACTTTGACAAATGAGTCGTCGGATGTGGAGCGCAGCTTCTCAGCCCTGCTGCAAACAAGCGCTGAGTCACGTACCTGTTTGTCTGAAGCTTTATAAATGAGTTGGGTGACATTAATATTTGTTCTGCTTCTATTTCAGGGTTCAGCAGCAGCAGCTTCTCGAATACCTGGAATGGAGGGCAAGGTTTGCTCTCTGGGATGTGCTGGAGTCCCGCCCAGGCCCCTGCTCCCCTCCTGGCAGTGCGACCAATGGGGCCCAGAAAGGAGGAACACTGTTGTGGGCACCTGCCAGGCGTCAGGGGATGGGATGTGAAGGGTGGACTTTTAAGAGAGGCCAGAGGTGTGATGAGAACAAGCGGCAGGCTCATGTTTGCGCAGCCCGACGGCGGCTGCTTCATGGAACCAGGGAGCACGGGCCGCCCCCCAAGTTCCCGTGGTGGGGAGATCTTTATGGGCACAGAAGGCAGTGTACAAAATTACAGGGCCCAGGGTCTGGCTCAGCTGCTCCTCACTGTGCCCATCTCAGAATAAGTCCCATCCGCCCCTTGGCCCTGATCTTCCTCCCTCTTGCCATGCTCTCCCAGGAGCTGCACAGGGTGGGGCGGGGCGTGTCATTGGACCAGGCTGGCCCATGAGAAACCTGGTAGTATTGGAGCGAATCAGATCGAATCTGATCCTCACTTCTCAGGAGCCCCGAGGCCTTCCACAGCTCCCCAGCCCAGGGTCGCAGCTCTTACAGGAACTCCAGACCCCTCCCGACAAGCACCCTAATTGCCCACTGCCCTTCCAAGTCCCTTTCTCTAGGGGGCCTTGGGAGGACCTCCTTTGGCATCCGGGCCTGGATGCTGAACCCAGCTTTGAGCTCCCCCTCTGGCTTCTGATCTTATCAGACGGGCTGGATGCGAAGGGCCTGGTTTTCCAAGGAAACCCCCTCCCTCCCAGCACTGCTGGGTTCTGATCATATACATAAGCCTAGATTTCCTCATCTGGAAAATGGGTCTAAAACCATAATCCTTGCCATGTCTGTCTCAAAATGCTGTGGGATTTGTGTGGCAACGTGAGCGGCACTTCCTAAATGGTGAATGATAAATGATCTCTGGGAGCGAGATGGGGTTCTGGTTTCAGGGGGTCCTTCCACCAGGCAGGGGGTGCCCAGGGTGGAGCAGCCTCGCTGGTTCTGACTCGGACACACACACACAGCACAGGAAACACACCCACAAATAGGTTTCCTCCTGTTTTTCTTAAATGCATGTGCTTTTTTGCCCCTCTTTAGAGGGAGGGGAGGGTGTAAGAGCGATCTAACTTTCCTGTTAACTCAAGTGTCAGGAAAGCAACAGTGCGAGCACCAGGGTCAACAGCGACGGACCCGTGGCCTCACCACCTGGGGGACAATGACGGGGAGGTGTGGGGCCGGCTCCATTGCGGGGAGGCTGCTTCTCATCGCCTGCTGATTCTGCCACGTGGCAAGACGCCCCATCTTCAGGACAAGCTGCCTACTGGGTTTTTAGACAACATCTTCCTATTTTTAAATGTTGGCAACAAATAAAAATTGTTTCAGAGCACTGCATGAACCAAAGCAAATACATCTGTGGGCTAGATCCAGTGTCTCGAAGTTTCGGATGTACTCAAACCTCCAGCTGCTGTCAGCTAGGGAAACCGAGGCACAAAGATGTTAAGTGACTCAAGTGAGGTCACAGAATTTGGAAGCTACAAAGCCCCGTCTTTAATCCCATGAGAGGCGCCAGACATGATTTCATTTTATTTTTAACTGGGAAGAATGTATATTTGTATTTGGGTCTGTGTAACTGTATTTATCCACGTATGTGTGTACGTGCGTGTATATATGCGTTGTATCAGTGTGCGTACATGTGCATGTGTGTATGTGTCTGTGAGTCTGTGTATGTTTGTGTGTCTGCGTGTGCATGCATGCATGCAGACAGAGGTGAGGGGGTTGCTAAATGGGTGTTTCTTTCTTTGAAAATCTTTACCCCTGACGAGGTAAGTGTCTAGTTTAGAAATGGCTTATTTCATCTTGAAGAGGAGGCTTGAATCTGTTTCTTTCTCATGATATTTAAGGGCGACTTTCAGTTTTTCTTTGCAATTTAGGGGGACCCAGAGGTTACTGAGTCCCAGATGAGTAGAACAGGGCCCTGTGAAGCTAAAAACGCTCTTCAGAAGCAACTTGTCCTTTCCCTAGTTTTAGAGAGGGGCCCCGAAGGACAGGGGAGGTAGGAGGGCAGGCTGGAGAGAGAAACATGGGTGCTGAGCCCCAGGTGGGAGAAGAACCGCTGGGCTCTAGGTCCTGACTCAGTGGTGTACCCCTGGGGGTTCTGAGCAGCCCCCCTCCCTCTCTGAGGCTCGGTTTCCGTCTGTGAATCAATAGATCACACTGTCTGCCAGGCCGTCCACACAGCACAGCCCTCCAGGCCTTTCTGGGCCCACCACCCACTCACCGTGACCTGGAGGGGCACTTTGACCCCTACCCCCTCGGGCCGCAGACTCATCATCAGGCAGCAGCGCCCTGCTGGCTTCATGGGAACACCTCCCAGGTGAAACAACACTGGGAAGTGGTGAAAGGCAAGCCTGCCTCCGTTAAGTGCTGAGTATTTGTGAAATAAACACAGTTCAATGAATGCTTCATGATTTTCCAGCTTCTTCCTACTATGAAGGTGCCTCAGACTCTAAGTGCAGAATTATCTGCTATTTGGGGAACACACTGAGCTATTTCAGACCGCCAGGACTTTGTACACACCATTCCTTCCACCTGGCCTGCCGGCCACCCGCCCCCATCCTGATGGCCTCGGGCAGCCCCAACTCTGGGCTCCCACAGCACCTTATATACTCCTGATCCCTGCAGGCCAAGAAGTCATCAGGTGCACGGGCGGTAGCAGGGCTGATGCGGGCCTGAATGACCCTGGGGTGGGGGGGGAGCACTTGCTTTCCCTCTAACGGTGGCTTCTGCCCCCCTTGCTCTTTACCTGGATTTGGATCTCATCGGTGAGTTCTTTGGTGAGGCCATGCAGCTGCCCGGCGGTGGGGTCCAGAGCCCTGACCACCACCCTCAGCCCGGTCCGGCCTTTCACTCGGCCGTGCACGTTCATGGCAAAGTTGTACTGTGACGGAAGCCGTAGTGAAGCCTGGAACAGACACCAAACACGTTCTCAGGGAGGGTTTGGGGCCCTCTACCCCTGACAGCTGCCCGCCTGTCCTCAAAGCCTGCTGCCTCCCCGCTCTGGCTGGGGCCCGCTAACCCCAGCACCCGCGCAGCATGGAGAGGTTCACAGGTGCAAGTGGGTCATGCTGGGTCAACCCAGCTGGGCAGGCCTTCTCAGAGCCTTTAGTGTGTGGAGTGGGCGATGAACCAAGAGGGATGCTAGGCTTGGCAGTGTTTGCCTGAAAAGCCCAGCACATGACATGTCTGTGCTTAAGGAACAGTCTGGGGAAGTACCTGGTCCCGGGGACACCACCCTCCCCAATCACCCCCTCCCTGCTGTGCACAGATAAGGCAAGAAGAAACCTCCCCAAACCACCCCCCACTTGGGTCTCGCATGACCACAGCCCACCAGGGGTGGCAGACTGGAGTCACCAGGGCTGGCACCCTCCCCCATTTCCCCACTGGCTCACTGGGTGACATACACCAAGTCCCTTCCCACAGATGGGCTCCAGTCAACACGAAGAGGGGGTCAGTAGCTTCTCTTCCAGCTCTGAGGTCTGAGGAAAGGCCAGGGTCCCTCTCAGAAGGGCTAAGGGGAGGGGAGTTTGCCCTCAGGGGTAAATCTGGAAAAAGCCCCAGGGCTGCCAGGCATCACCTGAGAGAGAAGGTCCGAAGTTACAGACTAGGTACCCTGACCAAGACCCTATGATCTTCTGGAACTTCTGTGACCTCCCCACAAGGCTGTCATTTTTGCTGCCTTCTGAAGTCAGTCACCTACAAAGCCCGTCTGTAGCGCTTAGCAAGTACATGCGTAGAGTGGAAAGCGCTGCGAGGAGGGAGAGCTAGGAGCCCAGATTCCTGGACAGGAGAGGACTGGGAGTGGAGGAAGGACACCAGGGAGGATGGTGTGGTGGCAGCATTTGCGAGGTGTCCCGCTGAGCCTTGAGAGAAAGAATGGGGCCGGGACCGGCCTGGGAGTGAGGGTGCAGACCCCACATGCAGAAATATGGGGAGAACCCTCCCTGCGCCGGACACTGGCGCACATGGGGGGGCGGGAAGGGGGCCCAGGGTGGGCAGTTACCTCATGGTGTCGCCCCCGGATGTCCAGGATGTCCCGCTTGGTGACAGACCAGTGGAAGGTCAGGCCTGGCACAGCATTGCCAAAGGAGAAAGGGTTCTGGTTGTTGGTGATCCCGGTGATATAAACAGGCATCTGCAGGAGAGAATCCAGGCCCGTGACCACCGGAGTCCCCCTGCCGAGAGTGTCCCCAAAAGCCCTGGGGCACTGCCTGACCTCCCCTGGGTCCTTTCCTGTCTCCTTCATGCCATGGGAGCTGCACCCCATCCTTCTCTCACCAGAGATGGGCCCAGCACAGGTGTGGGGAGGGCAGGCAGAACAGCCAGTGATCAAATAAAAGACAGAACCGGCCCCTCCGCACACAGTCCTTGGGCTGTGGACGGTTTCTCACCCTAGCTGACCGACCCCCTCTTTGTGATGTGACCCCCCGACCAGAGCTCCAGGGTGCCTGCAGCCTCCCAAGTGGCACAGCTCATCCTGCCCTGCAGTTGGTCCCTGCTTCTGCTCTTCTTTCTCAACCCAGCCGGGGGTCCCTGCTCACGGGGGAATGGGCACAGGTGGGATCTGAGGTTCCTGAGTGCCCGCCAGGGGAAACACGTGGAGGAACACTGCCAAAAGCCAAGAAAAGACTCTGTGCCAGGCTGCCTGGGTCAATTTACAGTTCCATCACTTACTAGCCATGTGACCTTGGGCCAAGGCCGTAAGCTTTCCACATGTGTTCACATCCTCATCTATAACAGAGGGATGACACGGGAAGCAACCTCACGGGTTAATGAACACTGAAGGAATTGCTGCACCGAAAGCACGGAGCAGAGTACCCGCCATATAAACGTGAGCTCCTGTGATGTGCCAGGTGCTATTCTAGGTGTGGGAAGCTGGTGGACCCGGCCGGGGGGGGGGGGGCCACAGGTGTCGCTCAGTAATTGTGCCAGAGAAAACACAGGGGCCCAGAGCAGGAAACACAGGGAAGGCTCCTAAAGCTGGAGCTGAACCCATGGGCCAGCAGCTGTTGAGCAGGAGAGGGAACAGTGACCTAGCCATGGCCCTGCCAACCTCATCCCAAACCAGGACTCAGAGCCCGAGGTCTGCAGAGAGGCTGCTCAGGCAGCCAGCGTGGATGGGAGGGGCCGGAGAGCTTCCCGCCTCACCTGGGTCCCCGTCCTCATGCGAGTGATGGGGGCGCGGATCCTTACGGCCTGGAGAAGCAGCACCTCCACCTCCACGAGGTCCTAGGGAAAGGGCTTTGGGGTTCAGGCTGGCTGCGGTAGGGACTAGGGGCTCGCAACAGGACCCCTCCAGGGAAGGAGGATCTTGCTGAGGCCAGCTTAGAGTCCCGCGGCCAGGAGGCACTCACAAGATGCCCAGCACCATGCTCCTCTTCCCAAGGCAGCCTGGCCCCGTGGGTGACTCACCCCACAGAGAACTGGCCACTGTTTTTCCCGTTCCCTCGGGGGTCCCAGCCTGGTCCTCTGAGCCTAGAGGCCTATCTGATCAGCTGCTCCAGGTCAGCAGTCCAGAGCCTTGGGGGCAGGGACTGGGGACTGCTCTTCGGGGTGGCCCTCACAGGAGAGGATTCCAGATTCTCCCAACCCCAGATCTAGCATGTTTCTCTGTAAGTGAACAGGGTACTGTGACAAATGCAGGACACAGAATCTAGTTAGAGCAGACTGTATACCCTTTCATTCTGAAGCCTATACTCTAATTAATCTGGTTAAGGATTAACTTTAGGGGCATCTGCCTTTGGCTCGGGTCAAGATCCCAGGGTCCTGGATGGAGCCCCATGTCAGGCTGCCAGCTCAGCGGGGAGTCTGCTTCTCCCTCTGCCTCTGCCTCTCTCCCCTGCTCATGCTCTGTCTCTCTCTCTCCCTCTCAAATGAATAAAAAAAATCTTAAAAACAAAGATTAACTTTATTAGGCTTTTTTATAGTGCTATTGGCTCTTGCTGAACCCAGGCTCCTAAAACCCTTAAGCCTTCTTTGCATTGGCTCATACTGAGCCCGCCTCCTGTGTCTTGCGATCTGGGCTAATGTCTGGCATTTAGTAGGTACTCAATAAACATCCATTCCCTTCCTTCCCTTTGCCCTTTTAACTGCCTGGTCTCCTTCTGCCAGTCCCGGCCCATACCCCGGCCATGGGTGCTGAATCAGTGACCTGGTTTGGACAGATGGAACTGGGAGCTTCGGAGCAGAACCCCATACACTCTGTGGTCACATGGGCCTCAAGCTGAGCCCCCGCCTGCCTGGGCTCGAGAAGATGGCTTTCGGCTAGGACCAGTGGCACAGCCTCTCCATCTGCCAAGGGGCACCAGGACCTTCCCCCAGCTCCTCTCCCACCCCGCCAGATGGGAGACACACAGAGAGAGGTGGCCCGGCAAGGTCAGACCAGGAAGAGAAGTGGCCGGGAGGGAAATGCATGGCTGTCTGCCCCTCCGGCCGAAGTTGCAGCCAGCTGCCATTTCAGCTACCTGGGCCCCCAGGAGGAGGAAAATAAACTAGTTCCTGAAGCCACAGTCCTTTCTTTAGAAGGAAAAAAAAAAAAAAAAAAGCAAGGCCTCCTTGGTCCTTCATGTTATTCTCCAGGACATCTATCTGAATCCTGCTATATGCCACAGGACAGATTTCACATTCTCAATGCTTTCTTGCCGTCTTTATAAAATCGATAGGCAGAGTCAGGGCATCTACCTCCATGATTCAAAAAGACTTGGTGGTTTAAGCAGAGACACTGCAACTCCTGCTAAAGGGAGTAAATCAATGAACTCAATGTCGGATCAAAGTCAGCCTTGGGAAGGAGGACGCATCAGCCTCCCCTTCTCTAGGACGATGCACACACCAGCTCCCTTGGGTGCCCTGTGTTCAGATGCGGTGAACTCAGGGGAGCTCACGGACTCCCTCCAGGGAGCCCTGGATGCCGGACAAGGAACAGGGGAACGGGGTTCTGAAAAGGCTGTCCGTAGTCACATTAGAGCCCAGATTTCTGGCCACCTCCCCTGAGATGCTTCCACAAGTCACTGTGGTCACAGGATGTCAGGGAGAGCCCAAGCACTCTGAGGCCTGCTCAGGACGTGGAGACCATCTCCCATCTCCTGTGAGGAGCCCAACGAGGTGCCCACCCCCGGGAAACAAGGAGCACCATCAGACTTAGAAACCAATGTTCAGGGCACCTGGCTGGCTCAATCGGTGGAGCATGCGACTCTTGATCTCAAAGTCATGAGTTCAAGCCCCACGTTGGGTGTGAAGCCTACTTAAAAAAAAAAAAAAAAAAAAAGAAAAGAAACAAACGGGCACCTGGGTGACTCAGTCATTAAGCGTCTGCCTTCAGCTCAGGTCATGATCCTGGGGTCCTGGGATCGAGCCCCACGTCGAGCCCTGTATCAGGCTCCCTGTTCCCTGCTCGGCAGGAGGCCCACTTCTCCCTCTCCTACTCCCCCTGCTTGTGTTCCCTCTCTCACTCTGTCTTTCTCTGTCAAATAAATAAAATCTTTAAAAAAACACACACAAAAAAACAAAACACACAAGAAAAGAAACCAACTTTCCCCTGCCTGGAGTCAGGGCCGCTGATGTGGGGCAGGAAGACCCTGCTGAGGGGAGGGCTCCCCTAGCTGAGCCTTCCAACATCTCTGCTGATCCAGAAAAGCACTTTGCAAATGTCCCCGAGTCCAGCCAAGAGGCTTGGGGGATAACTTAACCTCCGGTGGAGCAAAAGTGACTAGTGCATGATTCAGGTTTTCCTTTCTTCCTAGAAATACAATTCTGGGTCTGAAATCCTACTGGTGTCCAACTGTCCACGCTTACAGTAGCCAAGCTACGCACGCCCCTGGAAACTCATACTGCAATCCACAAAGCATGTTGGAGGCAACAGTATCCTTTCTCTTCCATATGAACATCCCAAGCCTTGGGCCACTAGCTCTTCCTTAGGCCTGTCATCAGGAAACAGGTGAGCAGCAAATGCCCGGGGGCACAGGTGCCGAGGGAACTAAAGGGGGCAGGTTGTAAAGTGCCCAGGGCAGAGTCCACCGTCATAGCTGCTGCCACCATCGTGCACTGGAACGTCCCCAGGGCGGGGACGGTGTTGGAGACCCTGTCCCTTAAGGAGCAGCTAGGGAGACTCAGTCTGGAGATGGATCTTGGGGGACCCCAGGTTGGCCGGGCTGGCCCTGGGAGGGGGCGGGTGGCAGACAGGGGCTGTGGACTCAGAGGGCAGAAGCAGGGCCCTCAGAGAGGGGGTCCTTGGGAGCAGAGCCCGACCCCAGTAAACAGACCTCCTCACCATCACAGCTGACCAGCGCACCAGTGCAGTGCACCCCATCGCTAGAGGCTTCAGAAGCACACGTGGTCAGTGCAGCCCACACGCATTACCTGAGACACGATGACGAGCTTGCCAGTCTCAGCGTCCACAGCCCGTACGACCCCAGACACCGTGCCGTTGCCGACGGCCAGCCCCTGCACCAGCCCCGCGCTGTTCACCACAGCAACGCTCTCGTTGCTGATGGAGAAGAGGATATTGGACTGGGGCTGCGGGCCGCCCTCCGAGGTGATCTGGAGTGGGGAGAAACAGCAGTGCCCAATCAGCCCCCACGCCTCATCCTCAGAGGCGAGGGTGCCAACACCCCCGAGCTCTCCATCTTAGCCTCCTGACGCCTGGGGGCGGGGTGGGGGGCATGCCTGGAGCCAGGCAGGGGCCAAGGCTGGGGATGGGCAAGCATGTGGCCTTTGGCTCCTACCTGCATCATGGCTCCGATGATCAGTGTCACCTTCCTGGGTATCAACCTAAATGGGGGAAAGACCTGCATGTGGAAACACAAGAGAGAAGTGGGCCGTTGTGTTCCGAGCTCACACGGCTGGGCGGAATTCACCCTGAATGTTTTCAGGGAGAGGGACACGTGGTGCCTGGACATCCCTCCTCTGTGAGAGGCGACTGGGGAGGGCCTGGGGTCCTGGCCAGCTTGGGAGGAGCCTGAACGCCCCTCCCCAGGATCTCAGCCCGCGCAGGGGCCTGAGGATCTGCGATTCCTAAGGGCATGTTCTGCTGTTTGTAACCAAGCTTCGTTTCCCCAGACCTGAAGCCCCATGAAGATAAACACACCTTCTTCACATAAAACTTCCCCTTGCAGCACGGTCCTCACCGCGTGGTCCCCTGACCAGCAGTATCAGCGTCATCTAAGAACCATTAGAAACACACATTCTCCAGCCCACCCCAATCTGTGGAATCAGAACTGGGGGAGGCGTCCTGAAATCTGTGTTTTAACAAGTCCTCCAGGGGATTCTGACGCACGGCAAAGTTCACATTCCACTGCCTTCAAGGTTTTCCCCCTTTCATCGCATTTCTCCAATTTCTACTGATAAATTGCCCTCGAGAACAGTTCTCTTCTTCAATGCTCTCAAAACTTCTTAGATGAAGAAAGAGGGGTTTTGAGGGGGCAGGGACAAGGATGCCCTTGTCTCTGCAGCACAGAAGGCCCAACATCATCCTCCTGCCAGCCCCCGCCTAGCAGGAAGAGTCCGGACGGTGAGCGCATATGCCATGGGCCAAGGGGCTGCTTTGTGCATAAGGATTAGTCTCTGTAGGGCTGTGCTATTTATAGGCAGAAATGAATTCTTCTTCACCAGAAGAAAGGAGCCCTTCCATCCAGAAGCACAAACCACAACCACCAGCTCCGGAACAGTTTAATATAAAGTCTGCCGGCCCCTGTGTGGACAAGACCTATGGAGGACGCTGGCAGGAGGGTTAAGGAGAAACTTGGATGTGAATGTGGGGCCATGGCTGCCTTGGCCCCTGAGGACTGGGAGGCTCCTGTGCAAACCTAATGCCACAAGACAATCCCAAGTGACACACGGAGATGACCCCAGGAGACCCCGGAGCTCCCTGCTTGCTCAGGGGGTTCCACAACAGAAGCCCACGGCTTCGGAGGGCTGGTTCGGACCGACTGTTGGGATGAGCTTCTACACGTGAGCCTAATCTGCCTCCTTCTCGGCACCTAAGGGTTTAAAGAGTATTCTGCCACTCCCCGGCCATGTGACAAGCAGCTCCCCCCTTCTCTGAGCCACATCCTGGCCCCCCCGAGAGAGGGAGATTAAAGTACCTCAGGCCCCTCCCTCTGCTGCTGCCGCCCCGGGGACTGGTGAGAGCTCTCTCTGAGTCAGAGGACATGGCAGGGCAGAGATTTTAATATGGTTTCTCCACGGCAGCTTCCTGGACGATCCCTAGAACTCCTAGCCCATCACAAAAACGACACACTTCCCACTCCATGCACGCAGGCAGTGAGGGCTGGATGGATCCCACCTGGTGGGAGGAGGCACAGTTTTACCTCAATCTGCTGTGGGGCCGAGTTGATTCGCTGTCCAGCTTTATTAGTCACCGTTGCAGTGAGACTGGTCTGGCCAATGGCCACACCATGGACGCGAAACGTGGCGGTGTAGTTGTCAAGGGCTTCGTCGAGGGCCCTGGAACAGAGGGAAGGGCTGGGACTTCTCCCCTCAACCTGCCAGTGCTGTCCCTGAGATGGCTTCCTTGGACCCCCTGGGAGGACTCACACCAACGTGATGATCTGAGAAGCCGCCCGGAGCTTCAGGTCCATGAAGGCAAAGTATTTGGCCAGAAAAGCCTTCTTGTGAAAGTCCAGCACGCGGACATATGCCTTGACCATCTTCCCAATCTCCACCTGCATCGTGGGGGACAAAGACTCAGGGTAGCCTCTGAGTGACTAATTCTATCACCGGTAGCACTCCAAGGCTTTCTGCCAAAGCGTTGTTAACCTCAAACCCACAGACCCAGGTTGAGCTCCAGATAATCGGCCAATCAACAAATGAATATCACTTAAGTGCTTCCTGTATACAAGGGGCTTTGGGGATACTCAGACACATAAATTATACTCCCCACTCTTAAAGAGCTAAGAATCTAGAGTGATAAGATGCAGCCAGAATAGCATACAGTAGGAGTTCAGTAAGTGCTCACTGACCAAATAGCTCACACCTGGTAGTATATATAATACATACAGTAAGGACCTTGGGATACGAAGCGTCAGAAATGCTTAGTGAAGAAACAGAAGTCTGATCAGGAAATAGGACCACAGAAGGAATATCTGAGGCTGTGGAAGAGAATATTGGCTTTTCAAGTACTCTAAGCTGCTCAAACATTCCCCTTTTAATTACTAACTGTTCTCTCCAGCCAGGAAACTAGGAACCTGATAGCAACCCTCTGTAAGCCTAGCTGCAGCTCCTTTAGGTATTTGGAGCAATAAAAATTCCCTATTTGCATTAAAGAATTAAAGATTCTATCATGTATTCCTTTTCCAAAAGCACTCGGCATTAGTGCATTTTACTCATTTGCCACTAAGATTCCCAAGAATCCAAAACCCACATATCGGGGGAAAATTCACCATCAGCAAGTTGTGTGTCTTGCTTAGTGTCAGTTAGTAACATACACCAGCTAGAGGACAGGAATTCCCAAGTCGGGGCTAAGGAGGAGACAACTTCGGGCAGGATTTACAGCTGAGCTTTCCTGATGTCAACTGGCATAAAAAAGTCTAAACGCAAAGGTTGCTCCACATCGTGCCCAAGGAGGGACGGAGGCGAGACAGCACTAGAAGCTCGAAGCAACTCAGGAGCCGGGTACAGGGGCTCAGAAACCAGGAGAAAGAGCAAAGGGCATGAGGAAAATAACTCTCACACCTCACCACTCCCCCGTCTCTGTGAACCAGCAGTGAGGGGCCCTATTAGAAACTGTTACTGACCTTATCAACCACGCGGACATAGAGCTCCTGAATGTCTGAGACGTACACGTCAGCCTTTGCCGGGGCCGGGAAGGCAAGGCACAGGTCATGGATCATGATGGTCGACATGCCCGGGAGCAAAGGGTGCACCTGCAAGGTTGGAGGGGGTGCTCAGTCCTGCAGCTGCTCGTGGTATCCGCTTATCACCCATGGGATGCCATCTTGAGGAGGCCTCCAGGCCAGGGCTCAGAAGCTGCAGACAAGGAAAATCCTAACCCAGATATTGCCCTGCCTACTCCTCGTTATGAGCCCCCTCTGCCAGCCAGGGGAAGGGCTTGAAATGTAACATGGTAGAACCAGGATGGATCTCGGAGAGCATTTACTTCAACTTGATACAATTTATGAGAAGGAGAAAATGGAAGTTGCTCAAAGCAGGGCAGTCAGTGGCCACGGGACACACACGGGGGCTCAAACCCAGGATACGTGTCTCCTGTGCAGGCCGCCTGCCCCTGCAGCTCTGGTAATAGAAGAGTGCCATATACGACATAACTCCTTTCTGAACAGAACCCTCACTCAGGAGTCCTCATCTGACCTGACAGAATCTCAGAACCTGGAAACAGACCACAGAAGCCACCACAGTCTCAAGTATTCACTCTGAGTCTCATTCATCCCGACATTCATCTCTGCCTCGGCCGTGTTTGTAGAGACGACCTCATGAACATTCTGAGTAGGTGGACAAACCTGTTCCAGTCTTTGCTGCAAAGACTCCCCACTCCCTCATTTTAAACCTACTTCTTTCACTATCTGCTTTAGGGATCCCACATACAGAAGCATCTCTCCCCAGATGAACCGCACCACAATCACTGTCTCATACTGCACACGCACTTGCCGTGATGTGTTATATTGCTTAGGCATGTATCTCAACTGGATGGTCTGGGGGCTGGGCAGGTGGGGGGCAAACCACGGAGCTGGTGGCTGAGTCCAGAGGGCTGCTTCCCGTCTCTGTCTGGCCCTGGCTTTGCTGGCTGCAGTTTGTGGTGTTAGAGTCATTTGGCGGGGGGCATGGAGGAGAGGTTTACAGTGATTCAGTGCTTACAAGGCTAGAATGTCAACATCAAGAACCTGTCGGGGGAAAAAGCAGGTTTCTGACTCTAAGGAGACAGCCAAATGTGATCACATCATATCCAGGTTGAAATCCTTCAAAGGTGGCCCAGAGACTGAGTCCAAATCCTTCCCACATCCTAGAAGAACCTGACACGAGCCGGCCCTTGCCCATGGCTCTAATGTCAAACTAGGCTCCCTCACCACTGTCAGGCTCCAGCCACCGTTCTGCTCTGTTCCTCAAAGCCAGCTAGGGCCTGCCTGCCTCAGGGCCACACAGCCCATCTTAACAATCCGGGGCATTTTCCTCCCCACACCCCATCTTCACCTGCTGGCTCCTGCTCATCCTTCAGGCCTCTGCTCAAGCATCCTTCCTAGGAAAGTCTTCCCCAATTAGATAGCTAAGGCTTCCCGCTACCTCTGCTCACTTCTCCTAGTGCAGCTTTACTGCTTGTAATTGGGCTGTGACAGAGACCACAGTCTAGTGTCCGTCCTTCCCCAGGCTGTCTTCTCATCAGCTATAGCCTCAAGGCTGGGCCTAGCGTCTGGCATAGGCTCACCCCCCAGTAAACATGTATTGATCAGACCAAGATCCAGGGTCACAGCTCTAGGTCACTACAGTTATGGCAAAGAAACCTGGTACTCCAGCTTGCTTGCTTACCTTTAATTTTAGCTTTGCAAAGACCTAGAAATTCTAGGAAAAATAAAAAAGTCTGCAAACCCACACACCCTCCTCTCTTTGGGAGATGCTGGTTGTGGTCCAACTCTCAATGCACATATGGGGAAACTGAGGCCCACACAGGGTGGGAAGCCAGCCTTGAAGGGGCAGCACTGGGGAGGAAACTCAGGTGCCCGAGCTCTCAGTTCAGGGCTCCTTCTACCACACTTTGCCACTTGCCAGAACAGGATGCCCCCAGCAACCAAAACGGAACCGTGGGCAGGGGAGGAGGGCAGGGCAGGAAAAGGCCAGAGCTGAGGCAGAGGCCCAAACCCACAGTTAGCTGGGGGCATGGAGGATTAGCAAGCTCGGCCAAGCTGGAAACTCTGTCAGTATCACTGAGCTCAAGGGCACATCAACACGGATGAGGCATGCCCGAGTTATTCCACACGATGACTTAAAAGTGGATTAACAAAGACCCCAGAGTGGAAATCATGGTTGTATTCCAAAGCGATGCCTTGGCAATTTGAGCCATCGCCACCCAGGTCTGGTATGAAATACAGGCCGAGGAGTGGGCTCTGGGAAGCACTAGGTCTCCAGTTTTGCCGAGGATGATTCACCCTGGCTTATTCCTTTTCCCTCAATGAAAACGCATTTAAAAATTCGAGAGAGAAATGAGAGCTTTCTTTGAAAACTGAATTCGAGGCTCCAATCTATTCCTCCTGCTGTCAGGGGCCGGCGCGTCCTTCATGGCACCAAGAAATTACATGTTGCCCTGGCGGCTGATAGACCCACGCAGGAGAATGCACAGAGGGCTTTTTCTTGTTCTTTTTTTCCTCCCCTTCAAAAGGACCATTTTGCACATTTTAAACAAAGACATAAAATGGCGAGGGGAAATCAATTCTGTCTTCCACTTGATTTCCCAGAGGCTGGACGTCTGGCCGCATTCCGGATGACAGACGTGGAGGACCGGCATCAATCTGCCATCTGCGGAGAGGCTGCGTGCCCCGGCCTGCCCCCCTGCTGGCATACAGTGGCTCACCTCACCCCTGCTGAGCAACGCTTCAAGGGAGAGCACACCGGGCCACCTGGGAGAAAAACCGCTCTTGGAGAAGGGGGACATTTGCCAGGCCACTGGTGGCCGAGCAGGGACCGGCCTCACTGCCAACTCTGGCCTGTGCCTGTCTGCTTCTCATGGCATTTTGGACCCACTTGCTTCTTGACTGACATTCGGGGGGAACGTGTATGAAGGGGAGGAGTAGGGGACACTCCAGGCCCAGACTGAGTTCTAATTTCTAAGTGCTGAACTTCAGTGAGAAGTGAGAACTTCAGGGCATACTGAGCCGAGAGGAAAGTCCTGTCATCTCTTCGGGGACGATGAATACATTACTGCTCATTAAGACCCTGGCAGTGGAGCCAGAGGTGGCTCTGCTCATGAGCAGGCTGACACCGTGATGTCCGCTCGCGCCCGCCCGGCCCCGAGCTTCTGCCCGCACCGGCTCGGCTCCGAGCTTCCCCGGGTCCCCATACGCTTCAGGCTTGTCCCTTGACAGGTGGCATTTATAGAAGAGTAAGGACCCTATAAATACTTCCAGACGTCACAGGACCCTTCAGCTCCCATTTCCTATTATAGAGTGCCTGTCAATGGGGGGGGGGGGCGTCAGGCCGCGCCATGCAAGTGTTGGGGTCCATGCCCCCAGTGAGACGTCCCTGAGACCTGCAGGGGGTGACCACGAACACAGGGAAATCACAGGCATGGGGAAGAGCCCTGACTTGGAGGCTGGATGAAAATCCATCCAGGGACCCCAGCTGGCCTTGAGGCTTCCTGCTGGGCCAGGACTGGGACAGGTACCTCTGGGAAAAAGCAGGACACACCGAGTTCAAAGCCTGTGGCCGCCCCCTGCTACTCTCCCCATCTTCCTTCCTGATGCACTTGTCGAATATACAATGTCACCATTACTGCCGATGCATCACAGGACGGAGGAAACGGAGAGAAACACTGTGGCTCGTGATTTGTTCACCACTGACTCCCAGTGCCTGGGCCGGCACCAGTCTTTTGCAGAATGAATGCATTACTTAAAGGTACGAGGTGCTTGGCACACAGTGGGGCCGTTCCCCCTGCCTTTCTAGTCACATGGGTTCTGCATGCAGGACTTGATATGAAATGGAAAGAATGGGTGAGAAGAAAGAAACTCTAAGTTTAAATCAGGTAAGCACTCCTAGAGAAAAGCCAGCCAAAAATGAAATAAAGGCCCCTCGCAGAGAGTTTTGGGGTGTGTGTGAGCAGAAATCAGCACAGCCCTTCATGCATTGTGTGGGCAGACTAGCCCCACAATGGCCCTGGTGTGTGAGTACCACAGCTACCTTCCAGAGACACTCAGAAGCCGAAACACACCCAGGAGCCATTCTTGCATCCCGAATGTGTATCAATAGGAAAGAAAGAAACATTTTCTATGAGCTAATTGAAGAACCGCTGTGGGCTTTCTCGTCTCTGTGATTAAGGGAAATGAGAATGTTGCTAATTAGCAGCAGGAAAATGCCAAAGAAATGTGTAAACGTCCTTCAGAAACAACTGTCTGAGAGAAGCTGCTAGGATCTGTCACCGATTATCAATGCTCCATGAAAAATTTCTCCAGCAGGTTACAGAAGAGGCAGAGGGAACCAGAACCCAATCTCCATCTCGAGGTGCAATGGTCTCTGCACAGGCCCAAGCCGATGGGAGGCAGAGACCCCAGGGGTCAAGGTGCCTCCTAAACACCCCTTGTGGGGTCTGCCCCATGGGAGGCTGCTGGTGCTTCCCATAGTGCTTGGCTTGTCCTGGGCATCGTGCCTGTCCCGGGTGCTCTGTCCCACTCCACAAGAGCCATGGTGGGATGAGACACATGAGCAAGGGCCAGCCCACAACCAGAGAACTGCTGTGGCTCTCGGTGGGACCATCTGTAGAATGGGGACACAAATACTTGTCTTGACTGGAGAAACCTAGCATCTGCTGCTGACAGGGATGACACAGGGATAAACCTAGTACTGCAGCATTGTGGGACTGAACAGGGGCTCGAGGTCTGGGGAAACCTGACCCTGATGTTGAAATCCTGAGTCTTCCAGACAAGTGTCCCAGCTCCTATTTGGCTGCCTCCAGAGACAGGGCACTCACTAGCTATTGAAGCAACCCAGTCCAACAGGGCTCTTGGAAGCTCTTGTTCTTAGAGGAGAGTTCTCTCTCTGGCTGCAGGCCCATCCTCCAGGCTTACTCAAAATGTAAGGTGTGAAGTAAATGTGAGTAAAGGGGTCCCCAAATATTGTTGGCACTGTACACATTTTTCTGAACTTGAAGCTTCTCTCTTCTTGACAACCGGGAGTTCTTTTTTTTTTTTTTAAAGATTTTATTCATTTATGTGAGAGAGAAAGAGAGAGAGCATGAGAGAGAGCACCAGCGGCAGGGAGGGGCAGAGGGAGAGGGAGAAGCAGTCTCTCCGCTGAGCAGGGAGCCTGACACGGGGCTCGATTCCAGGAGCCTGGGATCGCACCCTGAGCCATAAGGCAGACACTTAACTGACTGAGCCATGCAGGCACCCTGTTAATAACAGGGGAGTTCTTTTTTAATCCCCAGAAGTAAAGCAAAGCAAGGCATGTCTCAAGCCGTCAAAATTATTTATGATTTGAGCTTTTCCTTTTAATATGAAGGATGTGACAGTGAAGACTCATTTACATGGCAGGAGGGATGGCCAGGGAATTATTCTTTCTTTTATAAAGGGAACAAAAATGCTCTGGGGACCGTTTCCTATGATCTCAGACTTCTAGCAACCCTCATGCTGCCTCTAACAACACACACTTGTTCCCAGGTGCTAAGAGACAGTGTTTTCTTGCTCTGATTTATGGCAACACACCTAAGCGGTTCTGCCAGTTGAGACTGCTCCTGGGAAGAAGAGGAGTATTATGACATGCTTCCTCACCCTTCACCGAGGGACTGAACCAGGAGAAAGCCTCTCCACAGACAGGTAAAGACCAAGGCCAATCACTGGAGGGATGTAAAAAAATGTGAAAACAAAACAAATAACCAAAAAGCAAAAAACCTGAATTGTCCTATAAAGACCCAAGCTACCAAAATGGACTCAAAAAGAAACAGGGTGAGTAGACCTATAACATATGAAGAGACTGAATTAGTAACCAAAAGCAGCCCAGGAAGAGCAGATCACGTCCAGATGGCTTCACTGGTTAATTCTACCCAACATTTAAGAGTACTTATTACCAATTCTGCTCAAACTCTTCCAAAAATAAGAAGGAACACTGCTAAGTCATTCTGTGAGGCCGATGTTACCCTGATACCCAAACCAGATGAAGAAATCACAGGAGAGAAAAGCACAGACAAGTATCTCTTAGGACTATGAACATAAACTCAACAAAATACTAGCTAACATATTCCAGTTACATGTAAAAAGAATTATATATCAAGATCAAGAAGCATTTGCCCCAGAAATGCAAGGTTGGTTTAACATCTGAAAGGCAATTAATGCAATACATCTTTATCAATAGAATAAAAAACAAAAACCACATCATTATTTCAAGAGACATAGAAAAAGCATTTGACAAAATCGAATACTCTTTTGTGTCTGTGTGTGAGGGAGAACAGGGAGGAGATAGCTAGAGGGTATGGGTTTCTTTTTGAGGTGATGAAAATGCTCCAGAACTGCCCATGGTCCTGGATGCACCTGTCTATGAGTCGACTAAACACCACTGACTTGAACACTTAAAATAGGCGAATTGTATGGTATGTGAATTATACAACAATAAAGCTGGTATTAAAAATAACAAAAGGCAGGGAAATACAAATCAAAACCTCAATGAGATACCACCTCACACCAGTCAGAATGGCTAAAATTAATAAGTCAGGACATGACAGGTGTTGGAGAGGATGTGGAGAAAGGGGAACCCTCCTACACTGTTGGTGGGAATGCAAGCTGGTGCAGCCACTCTGGAAAACAGTAAGGAGGTTCCTCAAAAAGTTGAAAATGACCCAGCAATTGCACTACTGGGTATTTACCCCAAAGATACAAATATAGTAATCCAAAGGGGCACATGCACCCCAATGTTTATAGCAGCAATGTCCATAATAGCCAAACTATGGAAAGAGCTTAGATGTCCATCGACAGATGAATGGATAAAGAAGATGTACACACACACACACACACACACACACACACACACACACACACAAAATGGAATATTATGCAGCCATCAAAAAATGAAATCTTGCCATTTGCAACAACATGGATGGAACTAGAGGGTATTATGTTAAGCGAAATAAGTCAATCAGACAAAGACAAGTAAGTATCACATGATCTCGATACGTGGAATTTGAGAAACAAGACAGAGGATCATAGGGGAAGAGAGAGAAAAATGAAACAAGATGAAACCAGAGGGAAGACAAACCATAAGAGACTCTTAATCTCAGGAAACAAACTGAGGGTTGCTGGAGTGGAGGGGGGTGGGAGGGATGGGGTGGCTGGGTGATGGACATTGTGGAGGGTATGTGCTATGGTGAGCGCTGTGAATTGTGTAAGACTGATGAATCACAGACCTGTACCCCTGAAACAAATAATACATTATATGTTAATTAAAAAAATAACAGGGGCTCCTGGGTGGCTCAGTCAGTTAAGCGACTGCCTTCGGCTCAGGTCATGATCCTGGAGTCCTGGGATCGAGTCCCGCATTGGGCTCCCTGCTCGGCGGGGAGTCTGCTTCTCCCTCTGACCCTATCCCCTCTCATGCTCTCTCTATCTCATTGTCTCTCTCAAATAAATAAATAAAATCTTTAAAAAAAAAAAATAAAAAAGGTGGGGTGCCTGGGTGGTTCAGTTGGTTAAGCGTCTGCCTCTGGCTCAGATCATGATCTTGGGATCCTGGGACGGAGGCCCACACTGGGTTCCCTGCTAAGTGGGGAGTTTGCTTCTCCCTCTACCCCTCCCCCTGCTCATGCTCTCTCTCTCTCTCTCTCAAATAAATAAAAATCTTTAAAAACAAACAAACCCCCCCCCTCCCCCGCAAAGGCAGAGTGCCTGGGTGGCTCAGTTGGTTAAGCATCTGATTCTTGGTTTTGGCTCAGGTCATGATCTTGGGGTCATGGGACCAAACCCTGTGTTGGGCTCCGTGCTGAGTGTGGAGTCTGCTTGAGATTCTCTCCCTCTCCTTCTGCCCCTCCCCTGGCTCTTGCATTTGCACGTGTGCTCTCTCTCTCAAATAAATAAATAAATAAATAAATAAATAAATAAATAAATAAATAAATAAAATCTTTTAAAAAACAATAAAAATTTAAAAAATAAAAATAAATGGCAGCTAGCAGCACACAGTGGCTGTCCGTTAGACACAATCTCTGCTTTCCACTTTGCCACAGTCCCCACCACTCCCTACTACTCTCTGACACTAAAAGTAAGCATCAGGTGTCTTCCTGGTATGTTCCTCATCCCTGGGAACCCTGCTCGTGTCCCTCGTGTACTTTACACTGTCCCACTCCAGAGGCAAATAATTTTGTGACTCCCTGTGTCAAGACAGTTAGTGAGTCACAAACCAGAGAAATGGACTCCTGGAGCAGTCCAAAGGCAACTGCAGAGCTGCAATTTAATGACGCTGCTTGGGTGTCATGTCTTTGTTTGTGGCTGCCTGCATTTATGACTTACGGTAGTGGTCCAACACATTCCACAGTAAGTTTATTTTGAAGAAAGTTCAGTTTGCATGACTGCAAAATAACTCATTGTGCAGATATGCAGACGTTTAGGATATTGGTGTTTGTTAGGTTTTACTCTTTGCTGTAACTATGGGGCTATTTTAAAAAATTTTTTTATTGTTATGTTAATCACCATACATTACATCATTAGTTTTAGATGTAGTGTTCCGTAATTCATTGTTTGTGCATAACACCCAGTGCTCCATGCAATACGTGCCCTCTTTAATACCCATCACCAGGCTAACCCATCCCCCCACCCCCCTCCCCTCTAGAACTCTCAGTTTGTTTTTCAGAGTCCATCGTCTCTCATGGTTCGTCTCCCCCTCTGATTTCCCCCCCTTCATTCTTCCCCTCCTGCTATCTTCTTCTTCTTTTTTTTTTTCTTCACATATATTGCATTATTTGTTTCAGAGGTACAGATCTGAGATTCAACAGTCTTGCACAATTCACAGCGCTTACCAGAGCACATACCCTCCCCAGTGTCTATCACCCAGTCACCCCATCCCTCACACTCCAGCAACCCTCAGTTTGTTTCCTGCGATTAAGAATTCCTCATATCAGTGAGGTCATATGATACATGTCTTTCTCTGTTTGACTTATTTTGCTCAGCATAATACCCTCCAGTTCCATCCACGTCATTGCAAATGGCAAGATCTCATTCCTTTTGATGGCTGCATAATATTCCATTGTATATATATACCACATCTTCTTTATCCATTCATCTGTCGATGGACATCTTGGCTTTCCACAGTTTGGCTATTGTGGACATTGCTGCTATAAACATCGGGGTGCACGTACCCCTTTGGATCCCTACATTTGTATCTTTGGGGTAAATACCCAGTAGTGCAATTGCTGGATCGTATGGTAGCTCTATTTTCAACTTTTTGAGGAATCTCCATACTGTTTTCCAGAGTGGCTGCACCAGCTTGCATTCCCACCAACAGTGTAGGAGGGTTCCCCTTTCTCCACATCCCCGCCAACATCTGTCGTTTCCTGACTTGTTCGTTTTAGCCATTCTGACTGGTGTGAGGTGGTATCTCATTGAGGTTTTGATTTGGATTTCTATGGGGCTATTTTTAAAAAACAAAAAGATTTAAACAACTCAAATGTTCTACAAAGAGAGAATGGCTAAGTACAAACGACTACATAAAAATAATCAGCCAGCCTAGGGGCACCTGAGTGGCACATTCGGTTAGGTGTCTGACTTTTGGTTTCAGCTCAGGTCATGATCTCGGGGTTGCGGGATCGAGCCCTGCATCGGGCTCCAGGCTCGGCATGGAGTCTGCTTGGGATTCTCTCTCCCTCTTCCTCTGCCCCTCTCCTCCGCTCTCTCTCTCTCTAAAATACATAAATAAATCTTTAAAAAATATATTTTTTAAAAATCAGCCAGCCTACATAGCAACATGGGGGAAAAAACTTAGGGTGCAACCCCTGACAAACAGAGAATGCTAAATTCTTCCATACTGTGGGCACAGCTGAGTCAGTATTTGCCAGAATAGGGAGAGGGTCAAGAAAGGAATATGGAAAAACAGAAAAAGCCAATATACCTTTCAAAAGCAATCTTCCTTATCATTGTTATAGTGCTACTTATATAATCATGTTTTAATTGAAAGATTGACAGACATGAAACCACTAGTTAATAACTAACAGTGTGGGTAGTTTGTAGACGTGGAATGAAAGTCACAAAGGTAGCTCACAAGCGATGAAAGTTTCACAAACGATGAATCGCAGACTCTAAAGACCTTGCTAATTGCATCCGACGGGATTAAGTGCCTACTTTGGAAATAACCACTCTGTTAAACCTAAGGCCACCGGATGAGGAATTGCAAGGAGCGTAGGGACAGGGCCCGCACTCACCATGGCCACGCCCCTGGCCTCCTGGTAGACCACCTTGATGATGTCTGCGGTGCTGGTGTTGAGGAAGAAGTAGCCAGAGCCTTCTCTGATGTGCAACTCGGTCTGCAAGGAGGGGTCAGCCTGGGTGTCAGAAGCGAGGGGGCCCCTGTGGGCCACGCCCAAGTAGCATCGTGGCAGGGAAAGGAATCTGTACCTGAACACTGGGGTGGTTGTAGATGGTCACCTCCTCCGGGCTCACCCTCACGTCTTCCACCAGGATGAGTTCTATGGAGGCCGACACAGGCATGAGAGGGTCGTACTGTAGGGGCAAGGCAGTGCCATCAGATCCAAGACAATGGGCCAACCCTGGGCCAGCCCACGGGCCTCACGCCTATAAGGGCAGCACTAGAAACCCCAGGTCCTGGCGTCACCCCAGAGTACTTGTTATGTTGGGGACACAGCCCCGGGAAAACCATCATGCTCCAAGCCCAGACAAGAGGCCACATCCCTTTGAGACATCGGTAATTCTGCCAAGGCCAGCACCCCACCCCACCTGCCAGGCCCCGTGAAGCAGGCGATTCACCACCCCCCAGGAAAGCGGGGGCACACAGCAGATGACCAGCTGCAGAGCCGTGTGTGAGGGGCCGGGGCTTGGGCAAGCAGCAAAGGCGCTGAGTGGAGGGGCGTCCTCATGGTGGACTCCCAAGGGAACAAGCACGGCCCCTGCCCCCGTGGGTGGTGCACGTATCCGAGTATGTGATGCTGCGACGTGTACCTTAAGGGAGACTGCTGGACCCGCCCCAGCTCGGACCTGCCGTGTACTCACGTGCTTGAGCACCTCCCCTGTGCCCAGCACTGTGCTAGCCCCCGGGGGTCCCATAACTGCCCTCGGCAATGATGCAAATTTATTGGAGGTCAGGATTAGAAGGGAAAGTAAATGAAGGATTTGTGTCAGAGCTTAGGGGGTGTTGTGAAGGCAGTGAGGGGCAGGTTAGGGATGGGGGGGGGACTCTCAGGTGAGCAGACGCCAAGGAAGTGAAGGTGTGGGTGGTATCACTAGAGAAAAGCCCACAGGCCAAAGAGCCTAGGTGCCAAGGCCCTGAAGGGGGAGGCCCATGAGGCCACCCAGAGCCAAGGGACTCCCTGTGCAGGTGGGGACAGGTGACCCAGGGCTTGAGCCACCAGGGGCATACAGGTGTACTCCTTGAGGGCCACCTCCCCCCAGGCCAGCTTCAGTGCTGCTTCCACTGGAGTCCCACCCCCTCCAAATGCTTCCCTTGCTCCCCACTACCCAGGAGACAACTTCAAACTCCTTATCCTGGCATTTAGGGTCTCCTGGAACCCAGGCCCACCTTCTCCTTCCAGCCATCATCTCCTGCTTTCGTCCTATACAAAACCCAAGTTGACTGCTGCCCCTCCCTCACCATGGGGTGGGGATCATCCAGGCAAGACCCCTCTTGGGGAGCCCTTCTCATGCCCCCCTCCTATGTACCCACTTGCCACCCACAAGCAGTGCTTCTGTGGGGGGGCCATAAGATGCTAGGGTAGGGAGATAAGATTCAATAGGCCTTGACCCAAGTGTATGTAGACGGTGGCAACAGTGTGTATGTGGGGGGCATCTATACCATGCCGGGGGGTGGGGGGGCAGGTACTCGGTGCCTGGGCTCAGGGACCACTCTGCAGACAGGCTGACATTGTGGCTGGGACTAATGAGCGGGAGGCCACCAGGTGGGGACGAGTGAAGGGAAGGAGGGGGATGGCCTTCTAGGCAGTGGGGACTCTGGGTGCCAAGTCACGGAGGCCCGAGCCACTGAGGCACATCCTTGGGTGGGATGTGAGGTCAGGGCTGTGCAGGAGAAGAGGCGGGACAGATGAGCACGAGGGCTTCCAAAGCTGTGTGCAGGGGCCACGAGGTGCCAGGGCCAGACTGACTGCCTTTAAGTTGGATCCCACCAGCTGCCTGAGTGCCAGCGTGGGGGATGGGGGTGCTGGAGGCAGGAGGCCAGCGTGAAGGCGCCCCAGTTCACGTGAGCCCATGGCACTCGACTGGGGATGGGCTGGTGAACGGAGGGGGCTCGGGGGCTTGGGACGCGCGGACAGCGGGCAGGACGTGAGCAGGAGCAGGGGGGACACCCTGCCCGGGGCCCGGGGAGATACCGACTGCTCCACCCTGGCCGTGCTGAGGTAGGACTGCTGGTAGCCCGTGGCGGTGGCGGAAATGGCTGTGGTCCCTGATGCCTCGTGAACCGAGATGGCCTGTAAACCTGAGTCCAGGGAGAGAACGGATGTCGGGTTTTTGCCCCCCTTGCCGCCTGTGAAGCAGCCCCTCCCTCCTTCCGACTTGCAGTTTTAAATCTCTGGTCCTAAAAATACATAAGCGAGTTTGTTTCAACTGTATGCACCGTAAGAGTTACCAGACCCTGAGCAAAGTGCCACGGTGCGGCTTCGGGGAGCTGCGCTGGCCGCAACTTCTGGCTGCCCACGGGTCTGGGAAGGCGCGTGGCTCAGAGCCACAGGGGTCTTGGAGGCTGGTTGATCTGTGCAAGCTGGGACCTGACACTCCCCTGCCCTGAGCCCGAGCCTGTCTGCCCAGCCCTGAAAGAGGGATCCAGTGGGGTCCACAGTTGCCACCAGCCCTCCTCAGTGCCCCCTCTGTCCCCCTGGGGTCTCACTACACTCTGTACTCCTGGTCTGGGTCATCAGGCTCCCCACTCAGCTCACCGTGCAGCTTCCGCTGGCCGCTCCCATCGCCCTGGGCCACCAACTGCATGGGCAGCTCAAGCTTGATGCTGGCCAGCGAGGGCCTGGTCGACTCCCACTGGATGCTCAGAGAGCTGAAATTGTCGAATCTGCGGCCCTGCTGGTCGTAGGCGGCCAGGTCCAGCAGGGGGTTGCGGTGGCTGGAGACCGGAACCTGCAAGAGGTAAAAGTCCCACATCCTGGCCAAGCCCAGAACCGGGCACAGCTGCTCCTGATCGCGCGGGGCACTCTGGACCTGGCTGGCTGCCTTCAGGGCTCCCCGGGCCTGGTGATGAGGTGGGCCAAGTCACTAACTATGCTGCCCAGCCGTCAAGATGCCTCATAGCCCTGTCCAACATGGCCTTTTACTCCAGCCCGTGGTCCTCAAGGGGGAAAAAGTTTGCTCCCCCAAGCATGATCCTGGCGATGTCCAAAAGCCTTTTTGATGATCACAACTGTGGGGCGGGGGGGGAAGGGTTGCAATGGGCATCTAGTGGGTAGTGGGCATCAGGGATGCCACCTAACACCCCACAATGCACAGAACAACCCTCAAGAAGTAAGGATCTGGTCCAAAATGTCAGGAGTGCCAAGGTCAGGAGACCCTGCCCTAGAGCCCACCCCCCTCCCACCACCACCTTAGCCAGGCTGCTCTGCTTCCTCTCTGGCCTTACCTTCCCAAATCCTTGCCACCTCCTCCCTGGCCCATGGACGCCCAGCTCCTCCAGCATGACCCCCGCCCCCAAGGGTTTAACAGGAACACCAAGTACAACCTCTAAAATGTCCCAGAGTCATTCAGCTTGCAAAGCTCCTCTTGGAGCCAAGTTCTCACCTGATCCTTAAATATCCCAGTGAGATGGGAGGAGTCATCCCCATATTAAGGGTGAGGAAGCAGAGTCCCAGGGAAGAAAACGAACAAATCAAAGGCGACTCGGGAAATGAATGGTACACCTTCAGGGTTCAGTTCCAAACCCTGAATTACAACCACGCTACCACTACCTCTTGCTCCCCAAGCAAATCCACCCCTTAGAACCCACGCCAAGCCGGCCTCATTCCCCCCAGATACTGGTTCATCCCCTCCGCTCCCTGCCCAGATGGCAAGGGGGCAAAACAGGGACCCTAAGCACATAGACATCTGAGTTCCACTGCCTGGACTCAAACCTCGACCTCTCACCACCCAGGCAACTGCCCACCTCCCAGAGCCTTAGTTCCTCCGTCTGTGAAGTGGGCATCATAACAGAACCCACCTCCCAGGACTCCATTTTAAGTAAGGGTCATATGAGATCATTTTAAAGAGCCCGGCTCACTAAAACAAACGTGCAAGTCGGGAAATGGGCAGTCACTTGCAGTGGTCGCCAGTGTGTCCAGTTCTCTGTCAGGCACAGGTCCAGAAGCCAGGGCTCTACTTCTTGGGCCCCTGCAGTTAGGAGTGACCATGTCACTCACTTTGACCGGTGAATGGGAAACTGACTTAAAATGCCTCCAGGGCAAAGCAGACTGCCAGGCTCTCCTTCTCTCTGGCCATGTTCCACATGGTGGCTGTCTCACCAACTGTGTCTCGGAAGGAAGAGAACAGTGACACGAAGCCTGGTCCCCCACCACCATGATGCACATGTGGCACGGGGGAGAAGTGAACTGTGCTGTGGGAAGGCACTGGGATCTGGGGGTGCTTGTTACTGCAGCCTAGCCTCACCTATCCAGACTGAGGCTGTCCCCGAACTCCTGACGGGTGCCAGGAGGGCTCTTCCCCAGCTCCTTCTAGCTCTCTTGCCCCCAAACACTGAACCAAAGCATGCTGCATATTTTAAACTCAGGTCAGCATAATCCCCTGGAGATGCAAAGGATCTTGTAACAATTCTGGATTCGAGCCAGGAGCTGTTGACTCTGCGCAGGGACAAGAAGTGGCATTTTCTAGATGCCCCACTCTTTCCTCTAGAAGCAACCTGGGTGGAAAACTAATGCCCTTCCCTCCCCCTGTGCTCCCAGGGAAGGACATTAACACCCTGTGCCAAGCATGCTTGGATCTTTCCAACGGGCATTTGGGGCAACAATATTATCCCCATTTTACAAACAGGAAGGTCGAGACTCAGAGACATTCAGCAACTTGCCCAAGGTCCCACAGGTTTTGGGAACTCTGCCGGTCTAATTTTAAAGCCTACAGGCCCTCTCCTGTGAGTGTGCAGCCTCCCCTGACTGTGTGGCCTCTCCCCGGTGCACCAGTCGGGCGGGGGCTCCACGCAAGCCCTGACTAATCAGTCTCCCGGTACGCAACGGGTCCTCAGCCGCAGTGAGCTGAACACAGGACAACCCGAGCCGAGGACTGGGGTCAGGCCGGAGTCAGGTTCCACTTTGTCACTCTGACCGGTCAGGTCCATTCTGGTGTCTGGCCTCACCCATAATTTACTCTGCAAACACATCTTGGGTGGCCTCTGGCTTTGGAGAGGTATAAAATTAAATTGATACTACACCCAGGATGCATGGCAGGGATATATCTTTCTCAAGGTCCCCTAGTGAGATCATAAATCACAGGGGCCATGCCCAAGCGACTCACAGCTCCGAAACTCCAGGCCTGATGGATGGCCCAGCGATTCTGTGTCTGAGGTCCATTATTTCCTGGCGAGTGAGATCTATGACACGCACAAGTCCATTCAGAGCCGTGCTCCTCTGCCTGTCATCTTTCAGTCAAGAGAGACAACACTGCGCTGACCCAGAGGTCACAGCCAACAGACGGCCAGATACAGCTCACTTGGCAAGTGCCCAGTGTGTGAAGACAAGATGCCCATCGATCTGCCTGGTTTTTTTCCTTTGAAAATGAGAAGGTTTGGCCAGCCTGGGTTTGAAGGGGCTGGAGCTGAGAGGGGCAGGCTGTCCTGTGGAGGGTCACCTGCTCTCCAGGTCAGTACCCCCTGGTTCCCCTACAGCCAGCCCCCTCCCTTCAGCAGCACCCCACTTGGCTTCTCCGGGCATTTGGGCCTTCAAGAGTCAGGGGCAGAGGGGCGCCTGGGTGGCTCAGTCATTAAGCATCTGCCTTCGGCTCAGGTCATGATCCCAGGGTCTTGGGATCGAGCCCCGCATCGGGCTCCCTGCTCAGCATGGGAGCCTGCCTCTCCCTCTCCCACTCCCCCTGCTTATGCGCTCACACACACTTTCTCTCTCCTGTCAAAATAAATGATAAAATCTTAAAAAAAAAAAAAAGAGTCAGGGGCAGAAGACACAGGAACGAGCACCCTGCGCCCTCATTTGTCCATCACCTTACTGACCTCCTACCACGAGGAGGGCTCTTTTCTAGAGACTCGCAAAGAAGGAAATAAACAAGTAAATTCTACAGCATTGGATGATGTTAAGAGCTCAGGGGCAGGGAGAGAAGGGAACCAGAATATGAAATGTTGAGGGAAGGGAAAAACTTTCAGTAAGGTCTAAAGACTGAGGACACCCTTCCAAGGGGTAACATTTGAATAAAGTACCCTCAAGAAGGAGGCAGGGAGGGAAGCCTGGGGGCACAGGAGATGAGAGAAGTCAAGCCAGAGGGAACAGCAAGTTGGGGATGCATACAGGGCACGTTCCGGGGTGCTCACAGCATGACGGGGCATCCCAGCATGGGTGGAGCAGGTGGGGGGAGATTAATTGGGCCCAGGACTCAGGGACTGCAGGTCACAGAAGGGGATTGGCTTTTGCTCTGGGGGAATGAGAAGCTGCTGGCCCGGTCTAAGCAGAGAATAAGGTAAGAAGTGTAACATTTACCATTCTGAACACCTTCGGTCTACTCACGTTTGTCCCCTATAATCTTAGGAGACCGCTGTCCACCCAGGTCATTCAAGGAGGAACTCAGAGCCAGCCATCAGTCGCTATTGATGTCAGCTGCTGTCTGACTCCTGGCCTCACACCCAGTGGACCAACAGGCCAGGTTGTCCAGAAGAGTCCAGACATAGCATGACTATATTCTTTAGGGATAATGTGCTAAATACATGAAAGTGATTTAAAATGTGAAGCTTTCAGGACTTTCATCTCAAGAGCCCCCAAAATCAGGGAGAAGAATTAAGTCCTGAACACACAGATTTTCAGCTTGGGAATGACAGCCACCTGCTCCCTGCCACCAACACCCGGGCTGGAGCTAGGGGTGAACACGGCTTCATGGTGACAAGCCCCCGGAGGAGCTCTAGGCTCAGAGCCGGTTCTCCTCACTTGTCGAGAGGAAACAGGGAGGTACACCTTGGCTGCCATGGGCAGGTGGTGGGAGAGTGCGCCAAGGCTGGGCACAAAGAACCCTCACTTTGTGCTGGATGCTGTCGAGGCAGTGACTCTTAAAGGGACCGGCACTGGTGGCAGCAGAGGAGCTCCTATGGCCACGTACCTCAGAGCTGAGCAATCAGGAAAGCCCGAGAGAAGGCAGAAGCCCACCAGGACAGGAGGAAGACAAATTAACTAAACTTGCAGGGGACGTAGAGGCCGAGAGGCAGAGAGTCACACACCAGACAGACAGAATTGTTCCCAAGTCCTAGACATTGGAGTCTGGGACCCCCCACAGAGCTTCAAAGAAATGTATTTTGACCAGACACAAAGCTGTTCTTCACCCAAAGGGGAGCCAAACTCCAAATCTCTCTGCTCTGGTGGGAGAGGCTGCCCACATAAACAGCTTCAGAAAGCTTCCATTATGGGCACTGAGTCCTCTCAGGGCAAACAGCAAAGAGCTAAGAGTGTCCTATCCCTAGAGGTGGCTCCAGGAGACACAGGGCCCCTCAGGAGCCAGCAGGGCAGAGGGCAGCGGGACACGCCTTGGGGCTGATTATAAGGCCGGGGCTGGGAGGAGAGAAGCAGCCGCAGGGGCCACAGAGGAGGCACTGAAAACCTGGAGCTGGGCAGATCTAGGTTCTGCCTCCAGGATCCTGCCTACCTCCAGGCCTCGTGAGCAAACCCATGAAGGGGATGCAACAAGCCTGGCCTTCCAGATGGTCCGGGTGATGGGGAACGAGGCATACAGTGAGAGCTCCTGGCACATACAACCGTTCTGATTACCATGTGGGCAGCAGGCACGCAGAGACCCTAGGCTAGCCTCAGGGCCTTTGCACTTGCCACTCTACCTGCTCGGGACACCCTTACTGCAGCTCTTTTTAGCCGTGACCATGGGGCCTGACATGGTAGGTGTCCGCCCGACAGAGGCCTTTCATGGCTCCATCTGAAGTGGCCTCACTGGTAGGTGTCCTGCACTACCTCCCTCGCTCCACAGCCCTTCCCACCTTCTGCCCTTCTTGTCTACTATCCGTGGGCCTCCTGGTCTCCTGTCCCTTCCAGGTGCCTCACCTGTCCTGAGTACTCTGTATTCTCGAACCCAGAACTCTGTGCCCAGCACACAGAAGGTGCTGGACAAATACATGTTGAAGGAATGAGGGAAAAGCAGCTTGCCCAGTCTCCACCTCTGAGAAGGGACTGGGGGCTGGGCTGGCTGGGAGGGTGTTGGTATCCCTGACCCTGAACAGGAGGGCTTTGAAGTCCTCTACATCTGTCATCTGGCCTCTGGGGGTCCTGGCTGGGGGGCTAGACCAGCCGTAAGCCCAAGGGGACCAGACCTGTGGGATTTACCTTCCATCCCTGCTTGTCAGAGCAACCCCCAAGTGACTTTCTTCCCCCTCCCACGCTTATGTTTGAAACACAGCCCCCCTACGTTCCCCTCACTCATGGAGAATGCTGCAGCTGGTCACCCCTCTTTAGCAGCCCCCACTATGACCACACACACACTGCCCACAGGCCACAGCCCCACCTCAAGGTCCCCAAGTCACAGAAGTTAACGAGATTTTACCAACTGCCAAGTGCCACACAGAGAGGGGGCCGAGCCTGGGACCAGAGGCGCCCTACCTCCACCTGGCACTGCCATGAGCAACTGTGACTCCAGGTGAGCCCCTCGCCTCTCTGGGCCTTCAGGCCCCCGATATGTAAAAGCTGACCAGGAGCAGGCCCTCAGCGGGGGCTGCTGAGCATGGAGGCAAGAGAGCAGCGCTGACCCGCCGCCCTCCCTGAGAACTGCTCACTTACCACCTGCTTGTTCTGCTGCAGCAGCGGACACGACAGGTCGAGCTGGGGGCTGGCATAGACGGGGGTCAGGGTGAGCCTGGAGGGCGGGGCGCAGACGAACTTCACCACGGCGGGCTCCAGCGCGGGGAAGGGGTTGGTGACGCTGGGCTTGTTCCCCACCGAGAGGGCGATGACCTGGCCGAGCAGAGGAGCAGTCCGAGTCTGAGTGCCTGCTCCACTGTGAGCCTGGCCTCACCACCCAGCATCCTCGGACTCAGTTTGCTGCTCTGTAGAATGGGCAGCTGAGACCTGCACCACCAGGGGCTTACAAGGGTGCAGTGACCTATGTGGGGGGGAGTGCTCTCTCAACACGCAAGAGGCCTTCAGACAGGGGCTCTAGTGTCCTTTACAAATGCTGGCCAAACCACTGCGGTGATGCCTCACAGCTTCCCGGGACCCCCCGAAGACCCCACAGTTGTAGGAGCGAATTCCCAAGCCTGTGGGTTTTCAAATGAGGAGCCCACACGGACTTGGAAGATCCCTTACAATGAGGTGCAGGTGTGGGAGGGTGTGTGCTGATGGACAGAGGCCCGCATGGCAGACGGATGTGCAGGGACCTCAGCCTGTATGCCCTCCTTCTCTTTGAGAGAAGTTCACTTGGCTGCTGCAGAGGCCACGATGAAAGATGCAACAAAAGAGGGAAATTTAAGTCTGCTTTTAGAGCTGAGACCTCAGAAATCAAGCCCAGGCCTGAGTTTTGCGAGCACCCAGCTAATGACCCATCCCAAGGAAGCACCCCAGACCCCTCAAATGACTCACGCTTCCGTAGAACCCAGTGGTCGTGTCTTAGAGCCCCTCACCCTCCCTGACCACAAGGCAGGACAAAGGGTGGTTTCCACGCTGACCTGCAGGCCCTCGGCCTCTACCGCAATGGCCCCAAGGAAGTGAGGCACAGGGCATGGAGTGGGAGGATCCCAGAGGTGCCTCTGCTCAGAGGGCCAACTCCTATGGCCCAGCAGGGACACGGATGACCAAGCCAAGCCAGGGGGGAGACACTTTATTCTCTTATTCATTTTTCTTAATTTTAAAAAAAAGTATTTTCTTATTAACTTTTTTTTTTTTTTTTTAAACCAAAGCCAGTGGGAATCAGGGGCTTTCATGTGCGTCTTTCCCGCTCACACCAAGGCAGTCTGGGTGTGGCACACTTCACAAGGGTACCTCGGGTGATGTGCACATGTGTGTTTTGACGTCAGCTGACGTTCTTTGCCCCACTGCACGTGTAAGGGCATTCTCCCCTTCCCTAAAGACATGGGCTCTCTCCTATCTTTCTTGATCCCACCTGGCCTCCCACCTTGCTTTTTGTTTCCCGGCTCCGGGGCATCCTGTGAATGGTGGGCTAGATCCCTACTATCAGCAAAATGAGCACTCGGTGCTGAGCCTCCAGAGTGGCAGCCACAGGGGGCCTGCTGGGTGAGCTGCTGCTTTCTCCAGCCCATGCTAGCCCCACGAGAGTTCAGGTCACAGACATGTTGTGTTGGTCCACCCAGTCTCTGAATTTCTTTGGTTTTAGGCATGGCAAAAAAACAAAAATTGAGGGATTTCACATAAAAAAATATTGGGATTCCTGGCTTATCTTGAAACACCAAAAAGATCTGCCAAACCTGGGCTGAAATCTTGCTCACTAATGCTATCTGCCTGACCCTGGAGACCTCTGACTGTGACCCCTCCCCCGGTCTCATCCCATCCCCCAATTTGGTGGTGGGCAATGATGAAGCCCAGAGAGAGAAGAGGTCACCCCAGCAGTGGAAAGGGTGCTAGCTCTAGCAAAGCTGTCCTGAAGGTCCCCAAGTGCTGCACCCCGATCAACCTGCCTATCCACTCAGTCATGCCACCTCACTGATCCTCAGCTTGCCTGTCTGTGAAATGGTGCTGTAAGCACAGCAGGGTACTCAGGGAATGGGACTTTACACCCCTTCCTCTGGACAAGATGGGTCTAGGGGTGACGGCCCTCTCACCTGCTCGCCCAAGGCCTGGCAGGTCACGAGGATCCAATGTTGCTGGTAATTCCGGGAGGTAGAGGGCCCAAAGAGAGCCAGGCTGATGCTGTCTGTGTCCTCGGAGGTGATGTTCCGGAAGAACTTGGAAGGCTCGAGGACCCAGGGTTTGGGACCTCCTTCAAACAGCATCTCCTTTGAGGACCCAAGGGTCACCAAGGCAACAGAGGAGGGATCCACCGGCTGTGGGGGAAAAAAGGAGAATCAGCATTCCTCTGGAAGGCACATGCTCGGCCCCCTGCCAGCTTGCCCCCGTGGAGGTCAGACAAGCCCCAACCCCTCTCTGGAATTTGGTCTGCTCATCAACACCAGCAGGGTTGTTGTCAAGATCCAAAGGCCTATGAGTGCTCCAGGAAGAACTGTGTGCCCATTCTGATATACTGCTGGGGGTGGGAGGTAAATTGATTTGCCTCTTCTGTAAAATCATGGGGTAAAACCCTTGAAAATATCCAGAGCCCTTGAACCCGAGAACTTCTCTTCCAGAATCTAACCTAATGACCGAACAAGGAGAGAAACAAGTTCACGCACAAGGAGACATTCATCACACTATCACTTATTATAGCAAATAATGGGCCAACAATCTAAAATCCACAACGGGGGGCTGGTTAACTAAATGTGGTCCATCCATGCCACAGGAGGTGACGCGGGTCCCTAAAGCAGTTATTTACGAAGAGCCGGGTACAACACTGACTGTTTAGTGTGATCACAACTATGCTGCTTTAAAAAGCATAAAGCAATCCTACAAATACACCAGATGAAGGGGGCAACTGCAGATGGCCTGTCCCTGCTGGCGATTTGTTTCCTCTTTACTCCACAGAGTTTCCCACACTTTCTATAACATACAGAGGAGCTTCAGGGGGGCAAGGCTTTTTTGCCTGTTTTGTTCCCAGCACCTAGAACAGTGCCTGGCACATAGTCGGTGCTCAGTCATTATCTGTTGAAGGAGAGAGTGAACACTGAGTCCTAAAAGTACCCAATAAAGGAAGGATGAATTACATTAAGTTTTACAAAAAGCTCTCACCTGCTTTCACGATCTTTGTGCTGAGTGTCCCAGGGCCTCCCTGCATGGGACGGTGGCTGAACTGAGGGTCTGTGGGAAACAGCAGGGAGAGGGACAGCACCTCCGGGAAGATGTTTGCTGTGCACAAGGACATCTCCCCTTACAGACTCAGCAGGGGTGTAGAGAAAGTGGGCCCTCTGCGGGGTCCCACAGCCTTGTTCCCTCGCTCCCTGATGGGGCTTGGCTGATCCCCTGCTCCAGAGGGTCTCACTGAGATTGCCCCGAGTCCTTACTTGTCAGCTAGCCTCCCTGTTTGACCCCCCAACTCTACCCTGTAAGAGCTGCCAGAGGTTCCTTCCGAAAGCACAGATCTGACCATGTCACTCCTGCACAAGACCAATCTGTAGCCCCAGCTGTCCTCAGAAGAAAGTCTCCGTGAGTCCGGGATTCGGGCTCTCCCAGCCTGGCCCTTGCCTCAGCTTTTTTTTTTTTTTTTTTAAGATTTTATTTGTTTATTTGACAGAGAGACACACAGCGAGAGAGGGAACACAAGCAGAGGGAGTGGGAGAGGGAGAAGCAGGCTTCCCGCGGAGCAGGGAGCTTGATGCGGGGCTCGATCCCAGGACCCTGGGATCATGACCTGAGCCCAAGGCAGACGCTTAACAACTGAGCCACCCAGGCGCCCTTGCCTTAGCTCTCCTAGTCCCACCTTCAGACTAGCCTGTCCCTAGGGCCTCACAGAAGCTGCTTGCTGCCTTGGTTCCCTACCCACTCCTTCCCTCAAGAAGCCCCCGTTTCCTCCCTCACCCAGTGACGTCCAGCCTGCCAGGGCTGACAGCTCCCTCGCCCCGTGTCACAGAGGAAATGATTGGTCTGGGTGTCTGCCTCCCTCATCAGCCTATGGGCTCATGAAAGGTAAGGCGTGTCAGTTTCCTTCTGTATCCACAGTATAAGCAAACTGTATGAAAAATGAAAAACCATGTAGAGAAAATAAAAATATTAAAAAAAAAAATGGAGGAAATTATCACAACTCGGTGATACTATATCTTAACCATGTGATTAGCAAAAATCTAAAAGTTTGAGCACACACTCTGCTGGTGAGTCTGTAGAGAAACGTGCACCCTTTTCAAAGAATTTATTCACTTTTTTACTGAGATATAATTGGCATAGAACGTTATATTAGTTTCAGGGGTATAGCGTAACAGTTAGATATTTATATGTACAGTTGACCCTTGAACAATGCAGGGGTTCGAGGTGCTGACCCACCAGGCGTCGAAAGTCCACGTGTAACTTTTGACTCCCCTATAAGGGGATGGAAGCAAGACTTCTGAGGATCCTTCTAATATAGGTTTAACTTTGGAACCAAATGAACAACTTACATATACATTAGAACAAAATTAAAAAAAAAAAAACACCAAAAAGCAAGCCCTAAAACTGAGAAGAAATGGAAACAGACCAATCTGATGAATTGATCACAGCAATGCTGCAATGACCGAGCCCGCACCAGTCCCCTACTCTTGGCCTCAATGATCCCTTAACCTCTCATGATTCCCAACATCTTTCAGAACGAGAGCTGCAAATACCTGTCACCCTGATGGCCTTGCAACAGCTGACCAGATGGGGGTCGGGGTGTGTGGGGTTGGTTCCTAAGGTGGAATCAGCCTCAGGCAAAAGGGATGCCAGGATCGATTAGCAATGTCTGCTGTGGGCACAGATACACACAGGTGCCATGTCTGCATTAGACTGAAGTCCACATGGGCGGGGGCCACTTCTAGTTCAGAATGGCCAGTATGCTGGGAGTGTGGAGGCTACTGCTAACACACATTGAGTACGTCCTTAGTTTATTGCCTAGAACATACAGAGTTACGTCCAGGTCCGGCTTCCCCAAGCTCTACTCTCCTGAAATCCTTAAAGCCCTAAGTGTTCGTGCTGCTCTAGGCAGAACATCCAGTCTCACACCCCTCTGGTCTGGCAGAGACCAGAATGTGTTGCTGGGATGTCATAAGGACAGGAGGGTCAGTGTAGACTCCAGTCCACTCATCAGGGCCCCTGACCCTCCACCCAGTTCCTTCCATGCCCTCACCCCCATGGTAGCTGGATCCTCATCCCCCAACTGCTAAGAGCCTGAAGTCCTCACAGGTACAGACTGATGACCACTTGGCTGTTACCTGCAGTCCTGGACCCGGAGCAGTTCCCTGGCCGGCGGCCACCTCAGTATGGAGGGGGAGTCACCTGAGTGACAGCTTTAAGATGCACACACCCTCCCAGATGGGGGCAGGCAGGCAACATGACATGACCTGTTGAGGCCTATTGGGCACAGGTTCTCTGGGTTGGGTTCTTAGCAAAGAAAGGGCATCACTCGTCAATGAGAATTCTGTCCTTTGAAATTTTTTTTTTTTTTGCAATATGGACACTTTCCTGAATTTGCTATTGGATAACAGATCTCTAGGCACACCCCATATATGTGTGCACACATATATGAAATTTCAAAAACCCAGGGCGCCCCCACCCGCAAACTCTACCTTGCTGTGTGCCCAGGTCTTGAAACCATCAAAAGAGCCCTTTTTCTGCACGTGAATGGCCAAGTATCATCACGGCCTTCGCTCTTCCTCCTCAAGACAGCCTCATGGCCTGCGCCACTCAGGTCTCTGCTCAAACGTTACCTCCTTGGAGAGGCCTTCTCTGACCCCTTAAGACAGAACCTCTTGTCATTTGCTACCTCCTTTCCCAGCTCAACCACCCTTCTCACTACGTGCCACCATTTTCCATATAGTCATTTGTTTCTCTGTCTCCACAACTAGAATGAAGTTGTTACTGGTCTGCTATGTGACCTTAAACAGGTTAACTTCTATAAGGCTCAGTCTCCCCAACCAGTGAAATGGGTACAAGAACCCAAGCCTCATGGGATTACCATAGAGATTCAAGGGAAGTGAACAAAAGCCTGGAATACATGTCCAGCGCATGCTCAATAAATGGCCCTAGCATCATTATCGTTAACTGTCATCTCATTTAATAGACGGAAAACATGAATCCCAGCAAAGTAAAACAATACGTCCAAGTTCACCCAGTTTGTTCCGACTCCGATGCCCTGTTCTTCCCCAAGTCTCAATGCTACAACCAGCAAAACTTCGCTGTGGGCAAAGCAGGTCACTGTAAACGTGGCCAAAGGATTTTGCCCTAAGGGAAAGATTGTGCAAAGGCACCGTGTGGCCTATAATTACCAGCTGGAGAACAGTGAATTATCACCTTCACGTGTAATTCTCTTCCCATTCAGGTATAAAAGTGTCACAGAATCCTGTGCCAGGAAGAAAGGTTAATAATCAACACAGACACTCATAAATCATACAGGCTCCTCAGTGGCTGTGAAAGTACAGCCACTGGCCAGGCCAGAGAGGAGAGGGGCCCTGCACCTCAGACAAGACTTCTACTACTCTAGGGCTTCGTATCCTGGTTTGCAGAACAAGAGGTTGAACCTAGACATCAGGAGGCCCTTAGGGAGGACAGCCTACACTTGCAGCAGACGGCATCCATGCGCCCCCTCGCAAGGATACTCACACTTGGTCTAGGATCAAGAGACAGAAGGAGCGGGGCGGGGTGGGCAGAAGTTAGGGCCCCACTGCACCTGGCTGTCCCAGAGGCTCAGGGGTCATCACGTTCAGTCACACTGACACTGCGGGAATGGAGAGCCAGGTGAGGTCCCCAGATCCAGGCACTAGGGACTCCCAGAGAGTAACCTGCAGGTGGGTCGAGGGATGCCAAATCCCTGCAGTAGACAGAAGCCGAAGAGTAGCTTGGGTGCTGACTGCAGAGGGAATTAGGTAGCCGGCGAACACAAGCCCCTCCAAGGTCCAAATAGAGGAGGTTACATGTACGTTGGGGGGCAGGGCCGAGCAGTACCCGTCTTACGTGTGGACCCGATTTTGTCCTTCCCTGACCTTCACCAACTGTCCACTGCTAGGTAAGAAGAGAATAAATATCCCACTCCTAACCCAGCTTTCAAACACCTCCTTGATCTGACCCAGAGGGCCTTCACAGCCTCCTTTGTGACCCGAGGTATACTATTTCTAGTGTCCTCACCAGCCAAGCTTCCTACAAGCAGACCCTCCTTCTACTTCTGTATTCACCAGTGACCTGTGCCCCTTGGGGCTCTTCATTCCCTCTACCATGCTCACTGCAGTTGTCTGAGCACCTGTCTTCCCCACAGACCGGTGGCCACCTAGGGCACAGTGTGGGATTTCTCCCTACATCTCTCTCTCTCCAGCCTGGGCTGTGTACCAACTGTACCTACCCAGGGATGATCTGCAGAGTAAACTGGTGAATGGACAAGCAAACAGTCATTGCGAGTTGCTTTCCCAGTTTCCACACTCCTCTCTTCCTTAGAGGAAGGACCACATTTTGTTAGGGTAGGTAAGTGTCCAGCTAAAATATTTCCCAACCTCTTTTGAAGATAGATGTGCCCAATGGATTAAGTTCTGGCCAATGAGATGCAAGTAGAAACTGTTCCTTTATACTTCTGACAAGGTTACTAGAAGAAACTAACTCAGCTGGGAGGAGAGCTCTTTCCCCTTCTAGCTACATTGGAATGCAGATGCGATGGCTGGAGCTCCAGCAGCCATTTTAGATTATAAGGCAAACTTGAGGATGAAAGCCACACACTAGAATGGTGAAAGATAGAAACCTGGGTCCCTGATGACTATGAGCTGCCACACTAGCCCCATGTGAAGGCTCTCATGTGAAAGAGAAATAAACCCTCTATTGGCTAAGCTATTGTTTTAGATTTTGTTATGTGTAAATAAACCTGATCTTAACTGTTATCAAGACAGAAGAAAGATAAAAGAAAACACCTATATCCTTCTATAATGTGTCCAGTCAGGAAGCCTTGATTGGGGACATGTCTATATTATCTTCACCCTTAATCCCACCTTGGGACAGTGAGCTCAGTCAGTGGCCTTTGATATTTCAGCCACACACTCCACATAAATAGGGTGTCTGGTCATTTGGAGCAAGCACCAAGGAAGAGCCCTGAAGAACCTCCTTCCCGGGGTCCTAGGGAAACTCCACCTTAGGCTGCGGCAGGGGTTCCTCAAGAATGCTGCCAATCCTCTCGAACCCTGTTCTCTGAGCCCTATCACTCCTTCCTGATCAGGAAGGGGATCCTGACTTCCTAATTTTAAACTGCCATCCTCCCTTCTTTACCCTCCCTATCACCCTCTTCTACTTTACTTTTTCCATGGTAAGCACTGGTCTATTACTGTCTGTCTCTACCTCTGTTTCTACCAGCATGTCCATTCATGAGGACAAGGATTTCTCTGTGTTTTCTGCACTGATATATCCCTAAGGTTTAGAGCAGGAACTGGTGCAGAAAAGGTGTTCATATAGATTTTGGTGGGGGGGGAGGGGAGAGGTCAGGAGATGTTGGTTTCCGTCCTGGCTAGTAAGCCTGGACACATTTGCCCACTCATTGATTCTAAATAAAACAACCCTTCTCAAAAAATATGCACTTCCAGCTATTTAACCAAAGGAAATGAAAACACTAACTCAAAAAGATATTTGCACTCCCCTGTTCATTGTAGCATTATTTACAATAGCCAAGATATGGAAATAACTTAAGTGTTCAGTAACAGATGAATGGATGAAGATGTGATACACACACATACACAGGAATATTATTCAACCATAAAAAAGAAGGATATCCTACCATTTGCAACACTACGGATGGACCTTGAGGGCAGTGTGCTAAGTGAGATAAATCAGACAGAGAAAGACAAATACTGTATGATCTCACTGTAATCTAAAAGAGAAAAAGAGCTCACAGATACAGAGAACAGATTGGTGGTTGCTGGAGAGGGGCATGGGGCAGCAAATGGGTGAAGGGAGTCAAAAGGTACAAACTTCCAGTTATAAAATACATAACTCATGGAGATGTTGTGTACAGCATGGTGACTAGAGTTAATAATATCGTGTTGCATATTTGCAAGTCGCTAAGAGAGTAGATCTCAAAAGTTCTCATCTCAAGGAAAAGATCTGGCACTACGAATGGTGATGGATGTTAACTAGACTTACTGTGGTGACCATTTCACAATGTATACAAATATGAATCATTACATTGTACACCTGAAACTAATATAATGTTACATATCAATTATACCTCAATTAAAAAAAACATAAAACCAACACTTGGTGGTTGTCTGTTCTGTATCAGGCACTATGCTCGGCGCTAGGGGTTCAGAGATGAAAGGCTCTAACCTCACTGACCCTGCTTCTAATGGGTGAGGGGGGAAGAAAACCTGTAACCATAAACCAAGGGGACCAGAGCTGTCCTAGAGACTGACGCTGGGCGTCAGAGAAAGGCGGCCCTGATTAGTCCAGTCTGGAAGCTGGCGGGATGCCCCCCTAGGACAATCCTTTCGCCCTCCCCTTCAGGAGGAGCCAACTCACCCTCCCTGAGCCTATTAGAGGCAGGGTTCTCATTAGGTCTGCCATCCTGTGACGGGGCAGCTGCTGTGTGAACCCTTCCCAACCACCTTGGGAGGAAGGTCTGGTTCTCCTTTTTCTGCATTTTAATAACTAACCCTACTGAGCACTCACTACCTTCCAGGCATTGTTCTAAGTCCATTTCATTCATTAGCTCAGTTTCTCCTCACCACAACCCTACAGTTTAGGTGTTGTATTAGCCTCATTTTACAGGCAGGGAAATGGGAGGCCCAGAAAATTAAGTTAACCAATGCCACAGAGTTGGTGTCGGACCTGGATTCAAACTGGGGAGTCAGTGTCAAAGCCAAGGCAGTGAGCTCTGAGCTGCGGAGGCTTTAGCTGCCTCTGGCCACAGATGGACGAAGGGGGACTCACATACCAGCTGGTTGCCTGATGGCAGGCAGACAGCAAAATCCAGACCTGACCCGTGTCTCCCAGACCCCAGAATCTGCACCACATGCCATCCTAGGGTTCCATGGAGACCTGGCAGGACAGCTCTGGAGTGGACCAGAAGCCCTCCTGTCTAGATCTCTGCAGAGAGCATGTCATCCACACACAGTTAGCAATCACTGTCTGCCATCAGGAAGGCTCTGCTCCTTCAACCTCCTTCCTGGATCCAGACAAGAGGGAGCATAACTATTCCAAAAGCTATTCTGACCAGTCAGGGTTTTAATACATATTTGCCAGAGCAAACGAATTACTCACATCAGGGGAGGAGGTGGAGGGCAGGGACCTTGGGCTCACCTTGAGGGGCAGGTAGGCAGCGATGGTGATCCGGGCACTCAGGTGGATGTGGCCATGTCTGTAGCTCACGAGGAGTGTGGTATAGCCCTGGACCTCTGCTCTCACCTTGACCCCACTGCAGTGCTCAGATCCTGGCTGCAGCCTCCCTGTAAGAAGAGAGCCAAATGGTCACTGTGAACTTGCCTTTGCTCGGAAAAACATGACAGGTTGACAGCCCCTCCTTCATCCTGGGCTTGATACACAATCTAATTTTTTCAACTTAAAAATTTGAAGTGTAAGTCCCATACTAAAAATACATGTAGCATATGCATATAATTCATAGTGATTTTTTTTTTCCTTCCACAAACTGAACACACCCTGTATCTAGGATCAAAAAACACAATGACCTGTATCCCTGAATCTCCCATAGATCTTTCTGGTCACTAGCCTTCCCCAAGGAAAACCACTGTTACCTGACTTCTCACCACCAGCTTAATTTTGCTGGCTGCCATATTTTATACGTAGTGAATCACTAAGCATAAACTCCTTTGTGTCTGCCCTCTTAAGCTCACTATCGTCCCAGGCACCATAACTGCCTGTGGTGAGAGCCCTCCTTATATTTTGCACAGTGTAGATCTTTTATCCACATTTGTAGTATGATTGCATTGTGTGACTAGACAGCTGCTGATGTCCCCACGCTACTGCAAACATCTGGGTTGTCTGCAGTGTGGGGCTCTGACGCAGGGTGCTGCTATGAACGTGCATGCGTGCGTGTTTTCTGGGATGGATATATTCCGGCATTTCTGTTGTGTGTATCCCTAAGAGTGCGGTATGTTTGCCTCCAGTCCTTACTGCCAGGGCAATGGGTATGTTTGCTTTTCATCATTATTGCCAAGTATCTTCCCCAAAATGGATGCATCAAGTCATACTGCTACTAGAAGCTACACAGCATCCCCACCAATACTTGGTATTTTCCACGAGTTTTTAAAAAGCCATTCTAGTGGGAGGGTAGTGGTATCTTACTGTTTTCTTTCCAAACACTTAGAAAAAAATTCTACCGTGAAATGCCACACACCCATCCCCTAGATTCTACAATGAACATTTTGCTGTATTTCTCTTACTACATATCAATCCATCCCCCTACCCATCCATCACCTGATCTTAGTTTTTAATGCATTTAAAAGTAAGTTGCAGCTTCAGCACACTTCATTCAAATTGCTTTAGATACGCATAATTATCTCTAGTTCAGTATTTCTTCCTGGTTCTTTTTTTTTTTTTTAAGATTTTATTTATTTATTTGAGAGAGAGAGAATGAGAGACAGAGAGCACAAGAGGGAAGAGGGCAGAGGGAGAAGCAGACCCCCTGCTGAGCAGGGAGCCCGATGTGGGACTCGATCCCGGGACTCCAGGATCATGACCTGAGCCGAAGGCTGTCGCTTAACCAACTGAGCCACCCAGGAGCCCATCTTTTTTTTTTTTTAAAGATTTTATTTATTTATTTGACAGAGAGAGACATAGCGAGAGAGGGAACACAAGCAGGGGGAGAAGGAGGGGAGAAGCAGGCTTCCCTGTGGAGCAGGGAGCCCGATGTGGGGCTCTATCCCAGGACCCTGGGATCACGACCTGAGCCGAAGGCAGACGCTTAACGACTGAGCCACCCAGGCGCCCCTCTTTTTTTTTTTCTTAAGGTCAGATTTACACACAGTGAGACACCGATCTTAAGTGGGCCATGCCGTGAACTCAGACAAACGCATCCACCCATGAAACCTGAACCTCTACGAAGATGCGGGACATGACCTGCCCCCACAGTTCCCTCCCGCTCCTTCCCGGGGGGTCCCCTCCTTCTCCAGAAGCCATCACTATGGCATTCCGACTTTTCTCCACCATAGTTTAGTTTTGCTTTTTAAATAATAGTTTCATTGAACTATAACTCACGTACCACAGAATCACCCATTTAGAGGGCACTCGTAATTCAGTGGTTTTTAACATACTCACAGAGTTGTGTAGCTATCACCACTAATTTTAGAATATCTCATCTCCTAAAAAAGAAACCCTGCATCCATGACCAGTCGCTCTCCGTGTAGATCAGTCCGCCTCACACTGCACATCAATGAAGGGGGCTTTTTGTATCTGGCTGGTTTCACACGCATGTTTTTGAAATCCATCTATGCTCTGGCATGATCAATAGTTGGTTCTTCTTTATTGCTGAGTCTTCCATTACAAGGGTGCTCATCCATTCACCAGCTGATGAGCATTGGGGTTGTTTCCAGGCTGGGGCAACCAAGGAGCAGAGCCTGCCATGCCCCGAGCAGAAATCCCTACGTCGCCAGAAAGGGTGTGCTATGGAGTCCGTGCGCAGAGCCCAGGAGCTCCGGAAAACTGCAACTCTGCCAAAGGGGCCGATTTGTGTTCACAAGTACACACAGTAGACGGAAATGCTAGGTCTGAGTGTGGACCCTGCCGGCAGTGAGTCTGGGCAAATGCTTTTCTGGACACGACCCCAAATTATAAGCCAGGACGCCAGGTCCTCTGCTTAGCTGGGTAAAGGGCGCTGGAGAACGGGGGTTCTGACGCACGGCAGAGGAGCTTCCTGAGCATGATGCCTCCGCCTCCCACCCCAGCCTGCCTAGTGGGAAGACTCGGTGCTCCCCGAGTACCAGGCTCTCCCCATCCTGCGGCCTCTGCCCTGGCAATGAGAGATCTACCTGCACGGACCTGGGGCCAAACTTGGAGCTGCCACCCCCTCTGTGGTCTCTGGCTCCTGACATACTCTTCCCGCTCCTCAGGACACTCCCAATTTGTCCATTCTCATCCTTCGGGTGCAGCTCTCATTTCCTCTAAGCAGCCTTCCCAGGCACCCCCAAACTGGCTTAGAAATCCATCTTCTGCACATTTCTGCTGGGGAATATGTTCGGGCATTTCTGCCGGGCACACGCCCAGGAGTGGGACGGAGCTGCCGGGACCTGTGCTCACCCGCAGGCGCACTCCATCCCAGGCACCATAACTGCCTGTGGAAGCATGGGTCTTGCTCGGCTGTGTGGGCCATGAAGGCGACACCATGCCTCTCGTGTTTACCAGGAACCCCCAGAGCACAGCACTTACTAGGTGCTCAGTGAACAGGTTGCTAAGAACCAGCCAAGGCTGGGAGCAGAGAAGGGGCCAGGGCAGAGCAAGAGCTGGCGTGTCGCCACCCTGGGCACTGAGCCTAGTCAAGCCCGAAGCCCTGGGGCTCCAGCAGAGGTTCCCAGTGGTGCCTACAGCCCCAGGACTTTCAGGGGGGCTTCAATGATGAGGACAAGGAAGAAATGGGACCCTAGCAGCCAACTCCAATAGGAACAGGGTAGAGCTCCAAACTGACCCAGAGGGTGTTAGGGGCCTGGGGCCGCCCCTTCCTAAGAATTGGGACCTGAGCCCCATCATGTGTCTTTTCACCCTTGGGCAATCTTACCTGGGAAAGAGACTGAGACAGAGAAGGAAACCTAACGTGGGGACCCCCTCTGGCCCCAAGTGTCTGTTCCATGAGTCTCCTGTGCCCCAGACAGATGTCACCCAATCTGCTGGCCCCACCCGGTCTCTAGTCCCACAGATTTCCATGACACCAGCATCGCTCTGCCCAGACGAAGCTCCGGATTTTAAGATACATAGTTCTCATACAACCGAGACCCTACACACAGGCTTCAACAAGCCACATCAACTCTACACTGAGGGACATTTAAGGGGCTTTGTAAGGGAAATTTTGATGCCACAGGATTTCGGTCTCGGCTGCCATCTTCAGAACCAAACTCCTTGAACAATGCTTCTGCACTGGGCTCAGGGATGTTCATTTGTAACCCTCACAGCCAAGTGAGGAGTTAGTATCCCCGTTTTATACATGGAAGAGTCGAGGCTCAGAGAGGCTGGGCAACTTGTCCACCATCACACAGCCAATATACGAAAGAAGCTGTGCTCAGACCCGTAGCTGTGGAGCTCCCAACCCTGTCCTTCATTCCCAGGACCTCCTGGGCCTGGGGCGACAGCCTGCAGGCTCTCCTCCCAGCCATCAGCAGGCTCCTCTCCCTCACGCTGATGTCTTCCTCCATCCTTCAATGAGGACACTTAAATTTTCATAAAGCTGTTCCTCCTGGGTGGTCAGAGAGGCACAGCAGCACTTGCCAAGGAAGGACATGACCTTTCAGAGACGCCGTCCCCTTCCTCTGCGTAGCTTCAGGTTCACACAGCTCCACGAGTAACCACAAGTACAGCGGGGACACGCGAGGCTGCCTGGCACACAGGTGATCCTGACAAACACCTCTGCCAATTGAGCTGCTTAAACCCGTCAGTATCGAGTGGTCTGCTCAACAGCCGACAGTTGCTCCCCACTGCCTGGACCCTGAATCCAAGCCCTTCGTGATTCATGATTCGACATGTTCCAATCCCAGGGCCACTGTATGTGCCCGTGCCCCACGGACGTGCCCACCTCTGGGCCCTGACCACAGAGACCCTGCCCACCTGTCACTTCTAACCCCTGCCCAAACCTTCTTCCTCCCTCAATGGATCATTAGTCCTTGGTTCTCTCTGTCTGCAAAGGAACCTCCCGGCTGCCCCTGGCTGGCTCCCCTGGGAGGCAGTTTCTCAGGGGACAAAAGGCTTCATGGTCAGTGCCAGATCCACCCAGGTCTCTACCCCATCCCACCTGTGCCCTTGTGTGACCTTGGGCAGCAGGCAGCCCCAGTCTCTTCATATGACATGTGGCCCAACCACAGCTCCCTGCCCCTCCCCCCCCCACCAGAAGTCTGATGAGTCACACACACTGAGTGTTCACTCCACACCTGGCAGGGTTGACATCCCTTAAACTAACTGCCACAGCCACTGTCACCACCGATATCACCACTAAGACCCTGCAGGGCATGCCCAAGAGGAAAGAGCAATGTGCACGGCTTGGACTGCTCAGGGTGTCGGAACACCAAAGTGTCAGGATTTTGTCACCACCTAAAAGCCCTATGGACAGTGTATTGTGAGCACCTACTACCTTCTAGACAGTGTAATGGGCATGAGGACATGCAATTCTATTTAGGATGACACCCATTTTAGAGATGGGTGGTTCTGAAAGCCCAGTGACAAGGCAGTCACACGGTGTTCAAGAGCCAGACCGGACCATTGTTGAGGGTGGACAAGGGGATAGATGCCATTCCTGATGCTCCTGATTCCCCTATTGCCTCAAGCCCTCCATTTAGGAATCTGGGGCAGCCCATGTTGAGAACTTATGCGGTCTAGCCTGATCCCCCTGTCTGGTGCCCACTCATCAGTCCTGGTTTACCTGGGAGCGGCTGGAACACGCCTTGGTTCTCTACCTCGATCACCAAGTCAAAATGGGAGCAGTCGCTCAGGGTGACCACCTCGTTGGCCCCACCAGGAATGAGGCCACTGATCCTCAGGGGCAGCTCCAAGGTCTGGCCCACACGTGCCTCCACCTGGCACGGGGCGAACTCCATGCTGCTGGGCTCGATCACATACACCTGGAGGACAGGGGTGAGGATGGGGGTCATCAGGCTCCACGGGAGAGGAAGGGCCTGCGCCAGTATTTACTAAGAGCTGCCGTGCACTGGGTACTGAGGACAAGTCAGTGAGAAAACTGAGCTTGGGGGACATGTGTGCTGGGGACTGGAGTGAGTTCAGGGACAGAGCTGTTTGGGAAGGCCCCTTTGATACGGTGACACAGGAACTCAGACCTGAGAGGCATGTCAGAGGTGGCCAGACAGAAACGTGGGAGAAAAATGTAGGAAGAAGACACAGTGTGTGCAAAGGTCCTGAGCCATGTACCAGCTCAGCTTGCTGGAGGAATATAAAGAGGGCCCCGGTACAGGGTAAGAGGTGTCATCACTCACAGCTAATACTTCTATAAAACAATACTTTCCACCCTCCAGGTTCTGTTATAAAAACATTGCTAAATTTAATCCCCTGAGCCTGTTTGTTAAGAAGATTCTATTAGTAACCTCCACCTGATGAAGAACCTGGCACAGGAGTGTAAGGGACTTGCCCAAGCACAGTGGAGACTGGACTGGGCAGCCTGGCCCCAGAAACCAGACTGTAACCATTACACACACTGTATCTCAAGGAACTGCTCTCAGACTTCTGACTGAGCAATTGGGTGAAAGGTTGCACATTTACTGAGATAAAGAAGCTTGGAGGGGGGCAAGGTGGTCATAGTTTATCCACATATTTGGCAATTATGCTGTAGCTAAAGGGTCTCAGTTACGACTCTTTTTATATGAGAATGAGATCAATCTTTAGACGGGTGCGTGTGTGTGTGTGTGTGTGTCTAAGTGGATCCAAATAAAAAGACTAGAATAACCTGTCTTTAGATGGGTGTGTGCGCGCACGCGTGTGTGTGTGTGTGTGTCTCTAAGTGGATCCAAATAAAAAGACTAGAATAACCTGTCCATCCATGTCCCAAAAAACATAAGAGCAGGTTGGGATTGGACACACTGCGTATGGAGCTTTGACTTCTGCCCTAAATGAAGGAATAATGGCAGGCTGAGGTCAGGGTCAAGAAGTCAGGAGGCCGAGGCAGGGTGGGCAGAGGCTCAGCTGCAGATGACCACTCCCACCCAAGGCCTTTGCTCAGTGAGTTGGTCCCGTGTCACCTGGAGTCAAGAGCCAGGTGTCGGGCCCCAGTAGAGGGAAAGGAAAGGGTCAGACCCAGGTCTCGTGGAGTTTGGGGCCTCCCTTTCACTGTGAATTTACCAACACTCAATGGCCCTTCCAATTCAGAGATTCAGACCTTTCAGGTCTGAGTTTTCTAGAATGACTCCTTTGAGTATCTCATGTCTTCTGTGTTCTCTGATCTCCCTTCCAAGAAATTCCTACTATGCTGACCCTGGCCCTTCTGGGTCCCATCCCCTGCCTGGTGGGGGATGTCACGTCCATCCCACTGCCCACCACCAACACCAAATACAAGCCTGAGGACTGGATGTGAGAAGGCAGCTAGAGACCGCCAGCCTGAGCCTCCGGGCCCCTGAGGTCTCACCTTCATCTCCCCGAAATGTAGCGGGTTCTGCACGTCATGTGCATGGATCACACTGAGACCAGTATCACTGCCTGTGGTCATCACACCCTTGACGGTGACTGTGGCAACCACGTAGCTTGACGAAGACCAGCTGAAGTTCCCACTCCCACCATGCGCCTGGAGAAGAAAACCATCAGATCAGTCCATCTGCCTGGTCTCTCTGTCCATCCTTCTGTCTCACTCTCTGACTCGCATGGTCAGCGGCCTCCCACTCCATGGGCTAACATCTGGCTGGAGACCACCTCCCCACCTCGGTCTCTCCACCCTGCCTCCTTTCTCTTCCTCATATTCTGGAGGCCTTGTGGCTGACACCCACTGATGCCCCTAACAGATGGCCCCAGACCTGGGAGCACCTACAGACTGGACTGGGAGAACCCTGGGCCACAGAGTCAGGTGCAGGAAGCTGCTTCCCTGCCCAGGCGCAACGCTCCCTCCTGGCACACACCCCAGCCTCTCCTGGTGGTCCTCCATGGAGTAGAGACAGTCCAGCAGCTTCCCAGGTCAGGGGCCATCACCCCGGAACCTGAGAGAGGCCAGGAAGGGGACACACAGGCAGCGGGTCCCAGTGACAGGCATCACTCTGCCAGGGAGGCAGTGGGGACTGATGGGGACTCTACTGGCCACAGGGGCTCAAGCCCCCACAGGAGTCAGTCCCTGCCAACGAAGGCCAGACGGGCACGTGAATATCAGAAAGCAAGAACACTTGATAGGTGACAGAGTTAGAGATATTTTTCCCTTGAATTTCACATTTTTCTCCAGGGATAGTTACGCTACTTGTAGAAAACAATCATTTTTTTATCAAAACAAATGCAGGTGGAATTTAAATCTGTATTCCAGGTTTTCTTTATCATGCTTTCTTTTCTGTTTTTCAGGGTTTTTTTTCTGATTACCAAAATACAGTGCTGTGATAGAAACCCCAGAAAATATAAAAAGCATAAAACTCCCCGATTTTAAATTCTCTCCAACCACTAGAAGGTAAGATTAAAAGAAACAAGATAGGTGAAGAGCCCCAATCCCATGGAAACACCCAAAGGAATGCACCCAGATGTGGGGTGTCACGGTTACCTTTATTGTGTACTGATAGGCGCCCGTCTTTGGTTGCCACGGAAACGTCAAGATGCTCGGATAGAGGGTGATTGGGATGTGAATTTCTACCTCCTGCTGGTTCCACACGGGCACCCGTAATGTGTGGACCCCTCCATCCTACAAGGGGGTGAGGGCGCCGCACGTCACCATGACAACCAGGTCATCAGAGGTTTTCCCAGTCAAGCAGACCCCCGCCCCTCCCCAGAGATCAGGTCACAAAGATTCTGTGATTGCCAGGGAGCAGGAAGGAAGATGCTAAATGCCCTGCAGCCTTCTCTGTCTCCATGGAGACAGCTTTCTATGGCTCTGTAACAGCCACTCAAATAAATGCTGCTTGACTTCATCCTCACAGCACCCCAGATGAGATGATGTGGTTACTCCACTTTACAGATGGGGAAACTGAGGCATGGGGCACAGCAGCAACTTTGCCCAAAGCCCCCAGAGCTGAAGTGACAGGCAGGCAGGAATTGCTGTCTACCCCACAGGCCATTCTTTCTGCTGCCTCCTAAGGGGCCGGGACAGGTTTTATGCAGTGTAGGAAGATGAGAACACCCATGCCGATATTCCAATCAGTAAAAAAACTGCTCACACCTATAACTGACTGGTCTTCTAATAAAGGGGGAAAATGAAAAGACTTTAAAGGACCCAAGGGCTAAAATAGCCAGAGGGATGCTCATGGCCCCGGGAAACAGCACAGCTAGACACACGGGCCCAACACCGCTTCCCCAACAGGGTTTCCGCCCCAATCCCAGAAGGGCAGGCTCACCTTTACAGAGGCTGGCAAAGGGCAAAGTAGGAGGGGCACCCTGTGTGGACACAGGGACAGGGAAAGCCCAAAGCCCCACCACCAGACATCTCCCATGAGCCCAGATGGGAGGCAACCCCCAGAGTACCCACGAGAGCAGTGTACCAGGCTGAAGTTGGGGTCCTCGGCTTCCCAGGGCTCATGTCCAGCCTGGGAGGGTGCAGGGGGGCAGAGAGAGGGAGGTGCTGACTTGCCTGGTCTACCACAGAGGTGAGGGCTGCCTCGATGGCCGTCTGGCCCCGCTTTGTTGCCCTGACGTGATGGTACGACCCATTCTGGGAAGAAGCGAGCACCTCAAAGAACTCAGAAGGCAGCACGGTTTCGATGCGAATATTCTGGAAGGGAGGCAGGATGGGTGAGAGAGGTGTTTCTGGGATGAGTCAGGAAGTCAGAATGCAGGAAAGGAGCAACGTGGCCCACAAAGAGCAGCCAGGCCGGGCCATGGGGCGGCCCAAGGCCCAGAGGCCTCCAAAACCAGCAGACGAGCTGGACGAGGCCCTAGAACTGGGCTCTGAGCCCTCCGGCCTTTGACCCCCTCCCAGGCCACCACACTCCCCGCATGGCCCGATGACCCAGTGCTCCTCAGGGGAGCCTGAGGCCTACTATTGTTGGCTTTCTCAGACCCTGAGGTCCCAACAAGGAAACCCCCAAACACAAAAGAATGTCATCAGTATCCGTCAGAGTTTTTTTCCCCAAAAAATGGTGATCGACAGTCTTTATTCAATAACACGAGGAAAGCAATGACCTGCAGAGCTGCCCCTAGGGGAACGCTGCCTTCTTCTTCTAAAACCTCAGAAGCCACTAGGAATGTCCCAGGCATTCCAACTGATGATCCTGGGAACCTCTCACGAAGGACCAAAACCTGCCGAGACTCCTCTCCCTCTGCCTGTGTCTGCCATTCTTTTCTAGAGCCAGAAAGCTAACTGAGATTAGCCTAGGTCACCTGGGCCTTCCGGACAGTTATAGGTATTCCTGGCCCTGCAGGGAAAGGTCAGGGAGTGCTCCCTGCTCCTCTGTAGAGCGGGAAGAGACGGATTCTCAGCACCATGAAGTCTCAGGCTATGACAAACGAGCAGGAAGGCAGCAGGCGGACACTGCTCCCCCATCACCGCCTTCTGGAACCGAGCTGCCTGCGGCCCCCTCTCCCCACTCTGGCCCTGCAGGGGTAGGGCTGGGGGGCACAGACTTGCAGGTTCACAAAGTCCTGAGAGGCCCCAGAGATGTCACAGTGCTGTCTCTCATGGACCCAGAAACACCACTAGGAATCAATAACTCAGCTTGCCTGCATGGGGGCCCTGCAGCTTTGGGGGGCCGCTCCAGGAGGCACATCCCACACTGACACCCCACCGGGACCCAAGGCAGGCACTCACGTCTGACAGGTAGACCTTGTTGCCGGACTTGTCAAGCACTTCGATGGTGATTTCATACAGGCGGCCGGTCTCCAGCACCCACCTGTCACCAGGGTGGACTGTGAACCCTACAAAACAGGCAAGCAACAAAGCCTGACACTTGGGCCTGTACAGGGCCATGCTGCTGAGGAAGGGGACGGCACCAGGCACACCTGGAGGACCCCACAACGGCTCACCTGCACTCCCCCAAGGAGAAAGAACAGCTGCTAAGCATGGTGAGATCTAATGCCCACGATCGGCCCTGAGCCCGCAGAAGCTGGGGTGAGCTCTCAGCTTCCCCAGCACCACCCTGAGCATATCCCACACTGACTGCTCCCGGGCTCATTCAAACTTGAACCTATCCACTGAAGGTCTAGACTCTGAATCCACAGTAGTTGTATGAACCGAATCCACAGTAGGTCTGCACTCTGAATGCACAGTGAGTCTACATCTGAATCCATAACCCTCTGAATCCCAGTAGGTCTGCACTCTGAATCCATGGTGAGTCTACATCTGAATCCATAACCCTCTGAATCCCAGTAGGTCTGCACTCTGAATCCACAGTAGGTAGAGCTCTGAATCCACAGTAGGTCTTGGCTCTGAGGCCTGGCACTGAGCATTCTATCCATGTGAGCAGCCCTCCCTCCCAGGCCTCTAGCTGTGCCCCCACACACGATGCGCATGGGCTGCTCGCTGACCCCCGTGAGGCCGTGCACTTTCTCACCACACCCTCGCCCAAACTGTTACCTCCGCCAGGCCGACCTACCTACAAAGGAGCAGCTTCTGGGAAATGCCTGCCTCAACCCTCATCTCCCAGAAGCTGTTCTTCGGCACTCACCTTGACTAACTCTCTACCACTGTCCTGTCACCATCTGTTTACACTGCTCTCTCTCTGCAAAACCAAGCACAAGGACCTATGCTTCCTTCCTCCAGAACTCTAGGCCCAGCACAGGCCAGACTGAGGGAAGGTACCAAAAAAGGCTTTCTGAATAAATGAAGCTCCTAAGACACACCTGCCTGGTGTTACCACATTGTCAGCTCAGGTCCGCACCAATCAGCAAGCTCACATGGTGGCTCACAGGAGGACCTAGGGGTTTGCTGCATGTCGGTCAAATGTTCTCTCGCCTGAACCAATTCAGTACACCCAACAGGTGCGTCAACTCGGAGCAAACTCAAAGGGAGCATCATCTCTATGACCTGGGGTGACACTTGGGTCCTGGACATCTCTCAAGCATTCATCAGTTACAGCAGCTCCTGGGCCCTGGCCCCGCCCCCAGGGGTCCTCCATGACCGCTGAGTCCTCCCTTCCTCTCTTGGGTCAAATGCCTCCCCTTCCTCCCCACTGAGACTTTTACCAAGTGTGTCCTTGCTTTAGGGGCTCCTTTGTCACTGAGCTGACCGACCTCCAAATGTCCACAGGTCTGGACAGAGCCCTGGTATAGAAACCAGGAGGAGACAAAGCCCTCCAGACTCTACCCAAACACTTCTCGGCCTCTGGAGCTGCCCACCTACGTTGACCTTGGCCTACCCTCTGCTTGTTTCTGTGCATCAGTGCAGGGAGGACTGGGGAGCAGCCCTGGCACGAGCTGGCTGAGCTGGCCGGTGTGAAGCATTTTCTGGGGAGCTGTTGTTGCCTTTATTTATTTTTTTAACTCCTGTCAGTAGCACCTGGGAGGACCCAGGATGACCAAACTTACCCAGGTATCCGGGTTCAACCACGTAGATGGTGCTATTGGGTAACCTGGAAGCACCCTGCATGCGGATACCTGAATGCTTACTTAAGGAACAAAACACAAGAAGGAGAACAGAGCAACTGGCAGGATTCAGCTCACATGCGTAGGAGAGAGGATGAAAACCTCTGTTTTCATCTCTCTGAGGACAAGTAGAACAAAGCCATGTTCCAGAATCAGAGGCCACACCACGCTTCCTACACTAGCAAAGGAGGATCTCTGCAAGGGACACTGGAGCCCACACAAGCAAGGCTAGGACAGGGACAACCCACACGCTGGTTTGGAAACAGCCTTGCCCAGGACCCTCGGATGGGGCTGCCCGTGCCAGGGAAGGTTCCAGAGGCGAGGAGCGAGGCTCTGCTCCTGCCACCACCTCCCATCCTGGAACCTCTCCTATGAGTCACCCACAGAGGTGAGCGTTCCACACAGCCATGTTGCTATTTCGGTTCTTTCCAATTTTCAGACCTTGAGGGAAAACAGGGTTATTTTTGGCCTCGCCAAGCTTTCGGGGAGAAAAATGACTTCCAAACAGCAGATCTCCTGCACAGGACATGCTTATGTACTTGCAGACAGGCCGAGGAAAGGATATTCCTGTGGCTCAGGACCAGGCTGCTCTGTCCCAGCTGCACGGCGGTGACCATCGATGTGTCCTGGTCCAAGACGGCCACGGGCCGGCCCACATCTCCCTCAGGGCTCGAGATGCTGTTCTGAAGCTGGAGCTCATACTGCTCAGAAGGCATTGACAGCTCTGGCCGCCCAGAAGCAAAAAAAACAAAGTGGGGGAGACAAGAGCAAAGACAGGAAACATTAGAAACCCATACGTCCACCCCACCCCAAATCCCTGGACCCGACTATCGGTATGACTGCTTGAGTTCGCTTTCTTTCTTCTTTTTTACTTAGTTTCTTCAACACTTTCTTCTAAATTTCACTATAGTTAATATACAGTGTTATAATTTTCTCAACACTTTAAAATTTAACATTATTCTCCATGCCTGTGGACAAAACTGACACTACCCATGAATTTTCAAAAGCAATCAGTTTTTTAATGACTCACAAACTGCTTTTTTTTTTTTTCATTAAGCACAGCCTCTGACACCAATTGCAGGCTGCTTGCAGAATCCAGGAGTTGAGTGAATTCTGCTGCCACACTGAGGGGCCTGGGGTAGGGCTCACGGGAGCCGTGCAGCCTCTGGGGGGGTGGTCCAAAAGGGCACCAATCCATTGTTTTCCACCAGGTTTGGGGAGTTCAGTTTAGGATCTGCAAAGAATGTTCTCTTTTGCTATCTTGACCATCCATCAAGGTTTCCTTGCTCGCTGTCACATTGCAGAAGAGAGAGAACTGCTCAATTTGGGATTTGAGGGATGAAAAACGATTTCCCCAGGAAATAAGCAATCCTACAAAACTTGCCGCTTCTGCGTCAGTCTTCCACAGCCTATGTGTAGTGACCACGAACGCTTTTATAAATGGCTACTGCTGACCGCAAAATCAAGATGTGGTGGGACCGTGCCTGCTGCTTTATGGGCCTGTCACCCCATTTTATCCCACAACCACCCTTGACCTGGGTACTGCTGATGCGCACAGCTTCAAGATGGTGGTGCTGTGGAAATCGAGCCAAGAAGCCCACTGGGTCCTCCAGTGGGGAGTGGCGGAGCTGAGATTCAAACCAAAGAGAGCAGGATGAATCATTGAACACTACATCAAAAACTAATGATATACTATACAGGGGCTAACTGAACATAAAACAAGACAAAAAAACAAAGAGAGCAGGAGCACTTTTACTCAACCCCTCCCGGTCCTGTCTGTCAACTTTCCTACCGAGCAACCTGCTCACAGAGCCTGGGGGCGTGGCCACATCTCTGCCCTCCAGCAAGAGACAGGAGGGAGAACCACAGACTGCACCCTTGCTCACCATTCCTTCCCAGATCCCAGCTCAGGGCCTTCCATGGGAGCTGTCCAGGACAAGGGCCAGGAGGAATTTCAGCTAGATCATCCTTAGAATTCCCAAGAATTCCAACGGGAGCTTTAAAAGGGAAGCAACTGGTCCACTTCCTGTCTTAGGGTATCTTCTGTGTGTTCTAATAAGTCCCCAAGAATCTGCCCTAGAGCAGAGGGTTCTCAAAGTGTGGGCCCTGGACCATCAGTGTCACCTGTCAACTCCAAATGACTGCTCCCCCACCCCAGAGCTGCTGAATCAAACTCTGGAGGTGGGCCTGGTTCTCTGAGTTTGAACAGGCCCTCTGGGTGATTCCAGGGCACACTAAAACTGAGAATCCCTTAGCGTATACACAGCCCATCTCCTTGTCCTCTAACTGGGGGAAGCCCAGCCTAGCTGAGTTGAGATTCTTGAGGATTATATTTTCAGAATATGGCAGAAGTGCATCGAGAATCCACGCCATAATAAAATAATGCCATTGCACAATAAACAGTATTACTTGATGCTGTTTTATGAAGCACTAGCTTCCTCCTTTATTTAAAGTTCTCCAAATGAATAGGCCATTTTGGGAAATGAATATACGGATTCTCAAAAGATCTTGCACAACAACATAATTACAAAATCCTAGGACAATGAAAATAAGGGGTTTGTTTGACTCCTTAAACACCTCTTATAATGCAGAACTCACTACTTGTGAGAAGCACTGAATGCAGAAGGCTCTGCAGATGCTAAGGGTCACTGTCTATCTATAAAAATAGGAAGGCTGTTCTTGGGGCACCAGACCAGCTCATCTACCATCTGCAGAGGATAAAGGGCCATCACCAAGGCTGCCCTTCTATAAGCCAAGAGGCCCACATGCTTCTAGGAGACAGGCTCTGTGACCCTCCTGACCCTGGCTGACCCTCCAGATGTGCTTCTCATTCCCCCCCCCACCACGGGTAGGCTCCAGGGATGACCATGGAGCTCCTGGGGAGGTAGATCTGAGCCCAGGAGGATGGGGAGCTCATTCCCTCACCTCTGGCTCCAGTCCCTGCTCACATAGCCCATAGAGCTAGTTCTGGGCAGCCATAGCTCAAGGGTGTGCTGGGCTCCAAGTCCCTTTGACACCTGGGTCACTGACACCAGCCTGTGCAGGTGATTCTCCCAGCCTCAGTGCATTTTATCTCTGTTCCTTCCATGATTGCACTCACTCACGTTCTTTTGGACACCAATTCCCTCAGTCAGCATGGCCTCCCCACCTTTTGTTCTGTCTGATAATTTAGTTATTGTGCCAGTCATGTGTTCAAGCAGTACAAATACCAAAGGATTGAGAACTGAGGGGAGAGACCTGCGGCCCCCGCTGGAAACACTGCCCTGCAGGCAGCACATAGCCCCCTATTACAAGCTCCAAGAGCCCCTCCCCTCCCTCCCCACCCCCACTTGTAAGATGTTTGGAGAGTAACCATTGGACTGGCTGCTGGGCTGTGTGCTCCAGGAGGGCAGAAACCCAGGCAGCATATGCAGCCTCTAGCAGACCACGGCACTGAATAGGTGCTCAATAAATGGGCTTACAAGAAAGTGAGCCACCCAATTTAAAGGGAGGCAGACAGAAGGGAAATAAAGATATGGAAGAAAAGAAGAAAAATTACATTTTCAAGGAAGGAAAACTGAAAAAAAAAAGAGAAAGAATAAATTTGGGGTTATAATTATCTGCATGTTAATAAGTCCAGATAACTGGCCTCTAACCTAGAATTCTCTAAGCCAACACGGGATGCCACGCAAGACGGACAGCAGCTGAAATTCATGTCCCTGTCATGCCATCAGTCGTCACTTCCCTGCTAGTCAACTTGTTTAAAAAGACAGTAATGTGAATTATATCTCAATTAAAAAAAAAAAACAACAAGCCTAATCCATCTAAAACAAATGGACAGAGTTTCCATTTGTATGACTAGGTCATGGTGGACCTTGCTGGCTCGGTTCTCAAGGCTTCTGTCTGGAAGCCACTCCAGACCTGCATCAACCAGAACCATCAAGCACCCAGCTGTGTTCATTTTTGGAGGAATTTTCCATCTCATTTCCCCATTGATGAAAGGGAGGCAACATTCCTATTTCCTACTCTGGGCTACCTTTCATGTGTTCCGACGCTTTGACGTATATGGTAGGTCAGTGACCCAACCCACAAGTTTTCTGGGTCCCTTGAGATGTGCTGTTCCTCTGGACTATGACATCTGAACTAATTTAGGGTGAACTCTCAAGACCTCTTCATTAAATCACCCGCCATTAACCATGCTGACTGCCCTCCCCGGTTGGGGCCCAGCTCTCAGATCTCTGGCCAAGAGCCCCCACCCTTCTTCCTATCCAGAAGGAGCTTATTCTCAGCTTCCGTGGTCTGAGGGGCAGAGTGCTCTGCCACACTGTAACTTCTCAACAGATCCATTGCTCCCAGGTGAGGCAGTGTCTTTCAGGACCCCATCTATGGAACAAAACCCAAGTTTCTTGGATACTGAAGCATCTATGTGCTTCTTACACAACACCCTGCATCACAGACAGAATGACCCTCCAACCTGGGGGAGGCAGCTGCCTGAACACGTGTCAAAGCCCTCGGACAGATGGGTGACACTCTTGACATCTTGTGCTCTGGCCACGAAACATGGATAAACTTTTATTTATTTATTTTTAATGGTTTTATTTATTTATTTGACAGAGAGAGACAGAGCGAGAGAGGGAACACAAGCAGGGGGAGTGGGAGAGGGAGAAGCAGGCTCCCCGCGGAACAGGGAGCCCGATGTGGGGCTCGATCCCAGGACCCCGGGATCATGACCTGAGCCAAAGGCAGACACTTAACGACTGAGCCACCCAGGTGCCCCATGGATAAACTTGAAAAAAATGATAATAGTAATAATTCTTAGGAGGATTGGTGCTGTATTAAGAACCCTCACCATATAAAATGCATCACAGGTACACAGCACTCTAGAATTTCCAGAACAAATCCACATCCACTAATTAATTTTGCCCTCACAGCATAGGCAAAAAGGCCTCAAGGTATCTGAAGGGGAAAATGAGCCCCAAAGGAGGGGCAGTGGTCGGCCAAGGCTGGACAGCAGTCAGTGGTTGACCAAGGGCAAAGCCCGCTCCAATGTGAACCTCACAGCTTCTGACATTCTCAAAACAAAGGCGTGGATATACACCCAAAAGGACTGAAAGCAGCATCTTGAAAAGATATTTGCACACCCATGCCCCTAGCAGCATTATTCACAATAGCCAAGAAGCAGAAGCAACCCAAGCGCCCATCGAGAGATGAATGGATAAGCACTCAACAAATATGAATATGCGTACACTGGACTATCACTCAGCCTTAAAAAGGAAGGAAATTCTGACACACGCTACAACATGGATGAGCCTCGAGGGCATTATGGCTAAGTGAAATAAGCCAGTCACGAAAGGATAAATACAGTAAGATTCCTCTTATATGAGGTCCCTGGAGGAGTCAAATTCACAGAGACAGAAAGTAGGATGGTGGCTGCCAGGGGCTGGGGCCCCCAATGGGACCCCCGTGTTTAATGAAAATAGAGTTTCAATTCTGGGAAGGTGAAAAGTCCCAGAGATGGATGGTGGGGATGGTTGCATGACAATGTGAATATACTCAATATCACTAAACTGCACACCTAAAAATGGCTCAAACTGTAATTATATTATGTGTATTTTAGCACAATAATAAAAATGGCTCAAACTGTAATTATATTATGTGTATTTTACCACAATAATAAAAAGCCTCTGCCATGACCACCTCGCTGAGTCAGTGACTCACCTGTGATCTTTCCTTGCCTGATCTTCTGCACCCTATAGCGAATGGAGGTCCCCACCATCAGGTAGACGTCGTAAGCTGGGTTCAGAAGGATGTTCTCCAGAATCAGCAGTCTGACCTCTGCAGGGCGCACGTGCTTGGAAGAAAGAGGGTAGGAAAAGTGAGGTGAGGGAGGGGTGCTTGGCTGGTGCAGTCGGTTAAGCGTCCGACTCTTGATCTCAGCTCAGGTCTTGATCTCAGGATCCTGAGTTCGGGCCCTGTGCTGGGCTCCGCACCCAGCATGGAGCCTACTTATAAAAAATAAGAAGAAAAAGTGAGGTGGGGTGGGAATGGAGAGTGGTGTAGACAAGAGAAAGAGAATCTAGAACTTCTCAGGATGCTTATGTAGGGACAAAGAAGTTAGGGGTAAAAAAATAAGGCAATGCTCAGAGCCCCCCACCTTCAGACCCCCAAAGCCCCGGGGGAACCCTGTGTGTTCACGAGGCACGTGTTCAGCGGCTATTGCTGAACCATGCTGAGCACATGACTTTACGTTATGCGTGCTATAGCTCAATGTATAATCATAATAGTTACACAGAAAGAAAAGTGAGGAGTGATATCTATGGATACTGTGGCCACCAGGGGCTCGGGGGCTCCACCCACAAAAGCCCAAAGGCCAGGTTGGTTGGAAAGCCACAGGCAAACCTGAAAATGGGAGAGAAACATGTCCCTGATGAGTGCTCAGCCCTTTCCCCCTCCTGCCACGCCGCAAACTCCTCATCAGGAAAAGGTGTGAGAGACTTGAAATGGGAGAACCACCACCAGTCCAGCGCACCCCTTGGGTTCCCGGAGTCTATGGGGGCCTGCACCTTTGCCTGCCTTTGATCTTTTGGCAACTCTTCAAGTTGGAGAAAACTCAGCAAAGAAAATGATTCTCATCCACAGAGATGCAAATACATTGTCTCAGGTGGAGGTGTGGTCGATTATCATCCCGTGGATATTGACCAGTTCTGCTTCTATTCCTAAATTCTTGGGGTTCTCCTTTGCTCCAGCTATAACATCTTACAGGTTTCCTCACTTGATAGTAAGTTACATAGCATCTCTGACTCATCCAAAGAGACAAAAGCTGCCCTTGGGCCCCGCTCTGCAGTGGGTGCTTTCCAGCAGGGGGCAGGCAGGGAAGCCGCGTATGGACGGGCAGCAGGCAGGACAAGGGGGAATTGCAGCTCAGAGGTGGGGTGGGCTGGGCTTGGGCCCAGAATAAAAAGAGACAAGCAGTCTCCAAACATGACCTGCAGGGTGCTACAAGATGAACCCCTACAATATGGCACGTCCTGTGCTTCTAAAACCCTCCAGGACCCCTGGCCTACTGGCTAAACCACTGAAGAGTAAATCAGGAGGTGTTCTTTCATCTGTCACTTTAGAAATTCAATGGCAGATGGAGGACCACACCCTTCTGTGTGAGCTCCAGGAACCAGGCAAACGAAAGGAAGATCTCAGGGTTGTAGTTCAAAGGAGGCAGGGCAGACATGTGCCCACAAGAACCGGGAAAGAACCAGGACCTCTTCTTTCTGCTGTCCTATCCCTCCCCCGATGGGTGCTGATGGAGAAGTAGGTGCTAGTGAGGCCAGGGCGACTTGAGGGGGGCGGTGAGCTAAGGAGCCTTAACCACACAGATGGGACCACCAGTCCCAGGGCTCAAAGTGGGGCCCAGGAAGAAACAGCATGGAGGACGCTTGGAAGTCCCCAGTTTTTTCAGAGCCCCAAATGCTTGGATGCATCCCTCCACTGGGACGGAGGGGGGTATTTGTTGAAAATCAGCTGGTTAATGAGCATCCCACTGCTCCTGGACCTCCCTTGAAACTGACAACGGATCAACTACTTTGGAGCTCTGGAGATGGTACACTCTGGTCCCCCAACTACCTCTCTCGAAAGCTCTGGCCCCCAAAACACCAAACCCAACAACAGAAATACAGAATCACACCCTGAAGTTCCCAGTTCATGAACAGTGAAACTTTTACGGTACCACTCCTAAATGTGCGCATGGCTGTGAGCCATGCCAGGAAGCCCCGCTCCTCCCGAGCCCCAGGGCCCCACCTTGTAGACGGCCTCCTGGATGCGCGCCTTGAGCTTGGAGCTGCCAGTCTTCATCCCGGACACCAGGATGGTGTCCCCCTGCTTGGCCACCTTCTCCATCTCAGAGATGTAGGAAGGAGGGATGTACGTGGACTCCAAGAACGTGAGGATTCTGGAAAAGGAATGTGTCATCAGACCTGAATGTGGAAGCAAAGACCCTAATGGATTCACTGTCTGTTGGCACCTCCTAGGAGGGGCCAGACGCTGAAGTAAGTGATGGTGCCCTACTTGGTGCTGCTTAGAAATGTGTCCCTGAAACTTCCTACATCAGAACTGCCCACCTCCTTGTGAAAAACGCAGATTCTTGGGCCCTGGCCCAAGCCTTTATCTGCTTGAAGCCTGGCACTGTGCCTTTTATCAAAATCCTCACGTGATTAGGGTAAACCCTGCAATATGAGGACCACCTGCTTAGTCAAAATGCTTCTCTCCCAGGTGTGAGAGGTGAGACCCACGGAAACTAGGAAGCAGGCCCGAGAGCACAGACCCAGCCAGGGTGGTGCCAGCAATGCCCACCAGGCTCCCAGGACTCCCTGCGATGTCCTACCCACTGCTCAGGGCCAGCTCCTGCCCCTGGAAAATGATGCTCAATGACCCTCCTCCAGTGTCAGGAAGAGGGGATCACACCCATCTTATCGCCCGTGGGGTTGGGCTGTGGGGAGAAGCCCCACGTTGGGAGAGAAGTCAGAGGCGGCGACCCCACAGTGTAGGCAAGAAGCAGGGCTGGCTTGAGGGACCCTTTCCACGTGGTCTCTCTCTTGCAGCCTGTGATTTACAGGGTAGCCCGCCTTCCCACTTTGAACGAGAGCAGTCCACTGGACAGGCTTCCACCCTCCCCAAGGTCCGCCGGCAGCTGTAGTATGCTGTGACTGACTCCCTTGTGTGGCTTTACTACGTGTCACATCCTGATATTAATGAAAATCCAGGACACTCTGGTGGCAACATGCCTTAATGCCTTCGATTCTGGTTAACATTCAGCTCACGTACAGAGTTTCTGGAAGCTCAGGAGGCTGTCATGACAGGAAACGCACCTGCTTGCACAGACTGGGGCAGGGAACCAGCATTCTCTGAACATCTGGTGTGTGACAGGCCCAGAGCAAGGCTCTGAATACCGTGCTGACCCACACAGCTGCCCTCAGAGGTAGCCACAATAATCCCCTCCCGCGGACAGAGGAGGATGCTGATGCCCAGATGGGCTGCATTCCTTGACTAAGGAAGCAGGCAGGAAGTGACCAGGCCAGGCTGGGAATCCAGGTCTCTTTGACTGAACTTCACGAGACACCAGAAAGTCCAGAGCTCATCCAGAAGACAAAGGTTGAGGGTCCCATCCCCCCAAAGACCTCTGACCCAAAAGGGCAACCCAGCTTGCCCATTGTCAGGGTGTGAGGATGTCTGCCACGGAAATAGGCGTGGGCTAAGCTGAGATGTTCCCTAAAGCCCAGAGCTGGACTTGTAAAGGTGTAAATAAAAGACCAGACTCTTAACTCCCCACAAAATACTTAGTAATTGTGAGGTGGTAAGACAGTGACTTCATAGTGGGGCACCCGGGCAGACACCATCTAACCCAAGTGATGACAGTGAACGTCATCCATGACAGACCCACAAAATCATGATAAGATGCAATCAGGAGAATACAGAAGTTCAGCTCTGCCATCTTCCTGCCAAAGATGCAAAGCTCTGAGTCTAATCAGGAGGGAATATCAGATAATTCCGAAATGAGGGACATTCTACAAAATAATTGGACTATAATCTTCATGAGTATCACGGTCCCAAAAGAAAGAAAGGCCAAAGAACTGTCCTAGGCTGATAGAGACAGGACAACAGACAGCAGGTGACTCTGGCTGGGGTTTACACTTCATGTGAAGGATATAACTGGAATAGACTGGCAAGGCCTGAATGAGGTCTGATGACTGTAGGCATCAGTGTTCATCTCCTCATTTTGATGATATTGTGGATATGCCAGAAAATGTCCTTAATGGTGGTAAATGCATGTTAAAATAATTAGGGACATCAGGTCGGCTCTCAAATGGTTCAGGGACACCACTTTTTGTACTAGCAACTTTTCTGTAAGCTGAAAATAGCTGCAAAATTTTTTAAAGGGGCACCTGGGTGGCTCAGTTGATTGAGCGTCTGCCTTCAGCTCAGGTCATGATCCCAGGGTCCTGGGATCAAGCCCCGCATCGGGCTCCCTGCTCAGTGGGGAGTCTGCTTCTCCTTCTCCCTCTGCTGCTGCTCCCCCTGCTTGTGCTTTCTCTCTCTCTCTCTGTCAAATAAGTAAATAAAATCTTAAAACATTTTCCTTTTTAAATTAAGTCTTCCTCTGGAGTTAGAGAGCATAATGCTAAGCAAAATAAATCAGTCAGAGGAAGACAAACACCATATAATTTCACTCATAAGTGGAATTTAAGAAACAAAATAAACAAGCAAAGAGAAAAGAGAGAGCGAGACAACCCAAGAAAGAGACTCTTAACTATAGAGAACTTGTGGTTAGCAGAGGGGAGGTGAGTGGGGGGATGGGTGAAATAGGTGATGAGGATTAAGGAGGGCACTTGTGATGAGCACTGGGTGATGTATAGAAGTGTTGAATCACTAAATTTTACACCTGAAACTAATATAACATTGTACGTTAACTATACTGAAATTAAAATAAAATTTTATAAAGATTATAAGGGAATATTGAAAAAAAATTAGATCTTTTTCCCTTAAAAGAGAGTTTAAAATTTGATTTAATAAGGCCTGAGGCAATGCAGGATAGCAGGGGATATGAGCCCAGCCCTTGGGTCTGCACCAGCACTCGTCAACGGGACCTTCTGCTTCACATCTGCTCTGTGCAACGTGTAGTAACCACTAGCCACATAGCTAACAAACACGTGAAACACAGCCAGTACATCTAAGGAATTGGAGTTTTCATTTTATCTCATTTAAACTGAAATAGCCAGGGTTGGGTTGGGTTAGTGGCCACCATATTGGATAGTGAAGATTTATATAGATCTGAGTTCAAATTCTAGCTCCGCCACTTACCAATCTGGTAAGTGGCTTAAACCTTTGTTTCTATGTCTGAAAAATGGCAAAAATGGTGGTACTAGAGCCCACACGGCTTTTGGAGGGATTGAGGGAGTCGAGATGCCTAATAAACCCATGTCCTAAGGAGTCCAGTGCCAGGCAACACAGCCTCTTGCACCTGTGAGGGCTGTCGCTGCTGGAATGTCTTCCTAGCCACAACCTGTCTCCCCTTTAACTCACCCCCAGTGGAGGGCTGTCCTCTGAGGCCACATACAACCTTTCCCAGCACCCCATGACAGCTTCCATTATCTGGGGCAAGATTTCTCTTCCACAGCTGGGCATGCCAGCCTCCTCGACAACTTCCCACAGAGCACACCCCAGTGGGCTGCGGAAGCAGCAAGGTTCCGGCACAGCTGTGGGAGCCGAAATGCTCTTCCTTCAATCAGTCATGGGGAATGCTGGCCAGCATCCTGGGAACTGCCCTGGGCTCCTTGCTGACGGTGATGATGATGATAAAAGCCCCCAGCCTGCACGGAGCCAACTGACAGCCTCCTTCCTGCTTTCCTGCAAAGGTGAGGTGCCTCTTACCGCAGGGCATTGTGGGAGTCCGAGAACCCATTGGCCTCCGTGTCCTTCACGATCGTCCAGTCAAAGACCAGCCCAGCCAGAGTGCTGAATGTGTTCCCTGCAAGAGCAGATGGGGGGGAACAGAAATGTATCAGAGTTAACTCCTGGGGCTGGGGGGGAGGGGAAAATGCACTCAGCATCACCCCTCTGCAAAGCAGGTGTTATGCCTCCATTTCAGGAAAGGGAAACTGAGGCTTAAAGGGTTAGGGTCATGTGACCATGAGGGGCTCACCTGGGATGCGAACCCAAACCTGTCTCAGGTGAGCACTTGTGTTCCTCCCACGGTACCTCTGACGGCTCATGACAGGCTCAGCGCAGTGTGTAACACCACCACCCCTCAGGTCTATAAGGACTTCACAGTTCAGGTGAGCTCCCGAGACCTGAGTCATTTGTTCCCCCTTACTCTCCCTCTGCAGGGAAAGAAGCTGCGGATGAAGGGCAGCATCTTGTCTCTTCGCCTGAATGCCGAGACTCCCAGGGTCCCAGTGTGGAGGAGATGGCAAGCCAGCCAAGCTGGTCTTAGCTCTGCAGTCCGGCTTGCTGTCCGTGAGCCTTCTGACAGGATGTCAGGACAAGAGAGCCCAACCTGGGACCGGGCAATGATTGTGGAGACAGGACTCCATAAAGACCTTGTTAGTATAAGTACAAGGTCTGGTTCCCTGTCGACGCACTACAACGGTGTGGGAGATGGAAACCAGTGGCTCCGAGGCCTGATCTCCTAGGAGCTGCAGCTTTGCTTTTACCTAAGCAATGCTGCTTTTACATTTTTGAATTATTTCCCATCATTTCAAATGAAGAAATGCAACATATAAATCCAACTTTCAAGTTCTCTTGAAAAGTCTACAGAGCCGACCTCCTGGATCCTAGTCCCTCTGGGGATCGGTGGCTGGTTCAGCCTTGCAAGAAGGGATCATGGTCTCGGATTTGCCACACTCCCCACTATGCCATGTTGTTTACCCACTCCACCCCCCACCGCCCCATAGTCTTCATCTATATTCCCTGTCTGGCCAGAAACCCAAATAAGAGCATCTGGGGTCTAGAAAAGTTCTTACTACAGTGCAAAGGGCAAGGCATTCAGTGTCAGACGGGCCCCAGGTCCTGCCCCACCCCACCTGTGAGATCTCAGAAGCCAAATGAAACAGTGCTTAGCAAAAGCTGCAGAAAACTGGGCTGCTGTCTTTGCCATTACTTTTAGGGCATCATAGAGTTACTCTGTGACCCAGCAATTCCACTTCTGGGTATACAAGCTAGAGAAATGAAAAACCATGTCCAAAGAATGGCACATGAATATTCACAGCAGCATTATTCACAACAGTCAAAAGGTAGAAGCAACCCAAATGTCCATCAACAAATGAATGGATAAACAAATGCACTCTATCCGTACAATGGGATATTATTCGGCCCTAAAAAGGAAGGAAATACTCAATACAGCATGAATGAACCTTGAAAACATTATGCCAAGTGAAAGAAGTCAGACTCAAAAGACCATACATGGTATGATTCTATTTATAGAAAATGTCCACAATAGACAAATCTATATACACCAAAAGTAGTGGTTGCCAGGGGCCAGAGAGAGGAAAGAATGGGAAGCCACTGCTCAAGGGTACTGGGTTTCTTTTCTGTAGTGATGAAAATGTTCTAAAATTAGCTAGTAATGATGGCTGTACAACTTTGTGAATATATTAAAAACCACTGAACTATACACTTTAAATGGATGAATTTCATGGTATATGTATCTTTTTTTTAAAGTAACTTAAGACAGGAAATAAAACAGAGTGGTCAAGAGCAGGTGGTCAATAAAGTTTTATTAGAACACAGCCACTATGCACCCCTTAGGACGGCTTTAGAGTAACAGTGGGAGAGCTGAGTAGTTGCAGCAGAGATGGTGTGGCCAGCAAAGTCTAAAACAGTTACTCTCTGGCCCTTCACAGGAAAAGTCTGCTAAGCCCAGGCCAAGAGAGTGGACTCAGGGACCAGGCTGGAGCTACATACTAACTACATGTCTTCCCCCGGCACACACGTGTGTGTGTTCACACTCTGTACCTTGGTCTCATCATCTGGATGTGAAATGAGGTTAGAGCATGCAAAGTGCTCAAAGGAGTGCCTGGCCCCAGCATGGCCTCAAGCTTGGTCATTTGTTCCCAAGATCGGTGAGTCATCCCCGAAGAGCCCTGCAGAGGAGATCCTATCATCTCACTGCACAGACCCCTTCCCCAGCTCCCTTTGCTTTAAGCCAGGTGCAAACCTCATGTGGGACATGCAAGACCCTTTACATCCTGCATCCCCCACCCCACCACCCTGCTGCAAGTTTAGTCTCCTCCTGAATAAAATGGCCTTCTGAGGTGGGCAAACACCATCCTCCTCATGGCTTGGTCAAACATCATGTCCCTAAGAAACTGTCCTGACTTCTTTCCCCCACACCCAACTTTCAACCTTCCCTGGGTTGCCTTACATCCGATTTGATGACAAGCAGCACCTACTGAGATGCATGTGGGCCCCCCTACAGCCTGACCTACTAGGGCAGAAGCCAGCCCTTCCTTCCCAGCACCTGGCAGGATGCCCAGCAGGTAGAACGGCTCAGATGCCATGTGGCTCACTGAGATCCGCTCCCATGCTGCCCAGCACTAAGCCCTGGACACACTTCTCACCAAGTCCTTGCAACCCCCACGTAAGCACCACTATCTCAATTTCATAAACCAGAAAACAGTTCAGAGAAGTGAGACAGCTTATCTGATAAATGAATAGACAGGAAGGAGGGACCTGACTGATCCTCTAGAACAGTGATTTTGTCCTCAGGGGACATTGGGCAATGACTGGAGATACTTTTGGTCATCAAAATTTGAGTTCTGGGGCACATGGGTGGCTCAGTTGGTTAAGCGTCTACCTTTGGCTCAGGTCACGATCCCGGGGTCTTGGGATCAAGCCCCACATTGGGCTGTCTGCTCAGCAGGGAACCTGCTTCTCTCTCTCTCCCTCTGCCTATTGCTCTGCCTACTTGTGTGTGCTCTCTCTCTCTCTCTGTCAAATAAATAAAATCTTTAAAAAAAAAACTTGGGGAATTCTACTACCTCTCATGGGTGAAGGCCAGGGATGTTGCTGAGCATCCTACAATGTACTAGACAGACCCCACCACAAATAATTATCCAGCCCCAAGTGTGGATACTACCCTAGGCTGGGAAATTCTAATCTAGAGAATTTATTTTTAAGTAGAGGGAGCTGGAGTGGTCAGGGAAGATTTCAAAGACAAGGTGAGCCAAGGACTGGGCTTAAGTTTTGGGAGAGCCCTCATCTGAAAGACATCTGTTGCCTGACTTACTTTTTCCAATGGGAATCTTAACCTACAAATTTCCCTTTGCTCAGCTTCCAAAGAGGTAAGGCTGCAGCCAAGACAGTCCAAGAACAGATCTTTTAAGAACCCCAGAGCAATCCTATATTGGACTCCAGTGAAGTAAAGTGAATGATGGTGCCCGGGCCAGGACAGGGACACATCCCAGCACATGAGCACACATGCACACGTGTGCCCTGCTGTCTGGACCAGGAAGCCAACCCCAGCCCTCAAAGCCAGGCAAGGAGAACACTCCCACTGTTTCCAGCATGGTGACCCAACGAGCCTCTCCCAGCTTCCCACTGCTGCCAAGACACCGGATGTCAGCTTCCCAAAGATGCGCTTTACCCAGCACGGTCCTGGGCACAGGCACGGAATCGGCCTCCAGGGACTGCCAAATCTCTCATCTCACAGGCCCTGCTGCAGAGGCCAATGAGTGCCAGCCCCCGAGGGCCTGGGGGACACTCAGTGGTCTTGACCTCTTCAGTGTCTCCCCAGCACCGACTCTGCCATCCTGGCTAGAGTCGCCCTCCATTGGGGAAGAGCAGGGCTGGACATGAGGGGACTGAAAAACAGACTGCCAGGGGCCCATTCTCACCTTCAGAGTCCAGAGCCTGGATCTTCAGCTCCAGGGGTGAGTCCTCCAGGTAGAGTTCTCGGGTAGTGGAGACTATCTGAATGCCGTGGATGAGGTCGACGATGGCATCACAGCGCAGGACCTGGCCTGTGGCTGGAGGGATGGGAATGGAAGGGTTGGCACAGAAAGCGGTGCCCTGAGCACCATGCCACCTCCACAGTCTCATGGGTCAGGTGCTCTCACACTTTGGCAAGGATGAAAGCCACCAACAAGACCACCACCACGAAATGGAGCTGGGACAACCACATTGACCTCAGCAGCCAAGCCGCTGACCAGCACATGGGCCTTCTGAAAGTGAGCACAGACCTGTGCGGAGTAAGGGCTTGGGGGCATTTTCATTGCCCCTCTTGTACTTTGGCAAGGTGAGTAGCTGCATTTAAAGCTGTGTGCGAGAAAACTCCTCAGAGAGAATCTGGTTTTGTGACCATTACGTTAAAAGACAAGGATACATTATGATGAATTAGCATCCAGAAAGATAATGCTGTTCTGAATGCTTGTCGCTACGCTGAAATTAGGAATGGCACCCGGAGTTTGTTTGCTTACACTGGTGTTTTTACAGAAGACCATCAACTGTGCTGTAGAATGAAAGGGTTGTGTGAGCAAGCACACAGACTTTTTTACTAGCTCCATAAATAAGATACATAAATGGCATTACCCAGGGAATTCTCCAGCGTAAAAATAACAGCACGTGACACAAGATCATCCTGCCCATTCTCCAGGCCCCGTAGAAAACCACTTGTGCACTGTTCATGGTCCCTTGTTAGAAAGCACTACATCAAAAGCCTTAAAAATACTCATATGTAAAACTGGGAATCTATCCTTGGTAGAAAATAACTTAACCCAAAATTGTTCTCTGTACAAATATATTTATTTTTCTATATAACACCAAAACAAACATCTGAAAACAATCTAAATGTTCAATAGAAGGAAATCCTTACAGGACAAGCCCCTGTGAGGAATGGTATTCAGCCCTTACAAATAACCCTATAAAAATGAAAACTTCGTATCATGTTAAATGGAAGAAAGCATGACGGAAAATGACATTAATTGTCTTCTAAGCAGTTTACCACCATATGTTAAATTAAACGTGGGCAGTAAAAGAATTGCAACAACTTTTTTCATTTTGATTCAATACCCATTGAGGAGTTATTTGGGGAACAAATAATTATTTAGAAATGAAAGGCAGCCTCGACGAGAGGGAAAACAGGACACAGAGCTGGCGGGAGGGGCCCGGGTGGGTCCTGCCTGAGCATCCTCTGACCCAACAAGAGACAGAGCACTGCCTAGCGCACTGGCGGGCCGTGTGGCCAAGGTCTCAGTGGGGTGTCTCCCGTCTCTTGTCCCCACCAGGGATTCCCACAGGGCACTCAAAGCTCTTACTGATGTCCTCGGCGAAGATGATGCTGGTCAGGCGGGCAGGCTGGGACAGGCGGGCCTGCACCACTGCCTTCTGGGAGCACTGCGCTTCATCCGCACCCAGCGGCTCGATACTGGCCACCTCCGGCCGGGTCGATGACCTGTGGCAAGAAGGTCAGAATTTATTCTCTGGAGCTACCCCAAGAGGCACAGCTGGGCCCCGAAGCCAAAGCGGCAGTTCCCCATCCGGGGCTTTGTCCCAGACTCAAACACAGAATAGAGGTGGGCAGTGTCCAGGATCTTCCCACCCGGGGAGAAACGGGGCTTGGCTGACACCCCGCTCTTAAGAGCGTGACCCCCTGAGTGCATGGGACCTCCACACGCACGCTCCCACTGAGCAAATTAGCCAGGAGACCAAACACATGGGAATAACCTCCACGTTCAGCAGATGGTCGCCTTACAAGACTAGTCTGTGGAACTAGGAATAATTCTCTCTCAGTGGGAAGACTGCCTCCGGTGTTTGGTTCAGAGGAACTGCCATGGATCTCTGCTGACCTCTGGGCCAGGCCTGGCACATAGCAGGCAAACCTGGAGATCACCGACTGTAAAGATAACAACAATCGTAAAGTCCTGGTGGGCCCGGAGCTGGCATTAAGGTAAGGATGGGGAGAAAGGCAGATAATACATAAATAGACCAGTAAAATCTATGGGAAGCCTTCCCATGGAGAGACAGGACTTGACAACAACAGGATGAAGGGAAGGCACGACTGGGGGAGTGACCCAAGGTCAGCGCCACGGTTTCTCACCTATGACACAGGCTGACGACAGTTTCAGGGTCGAGGGGGGATGGGAATGAGTGGGAATGAGCAGAGCGGATACTACGCAGAGAGTGCTGAGTGAGAATGTGCTGTTATAGTTCTCTGCAGACAGGGTGCTCCGGGGAGCTGCTGGGGGAGACCTCTCACTGCCTACCACACAAAGATCTGGTGTTTTGGGCAAGGCTCTGAGGTGGGAGCAGCCAGCAGTACTCCGAGGACAGGAGGAATAGTCTGATCTGAGGCCTGGGACTCAGGTCGAGGAGATGGACAGGGGCCGAGGTCAAGGAGATGGGAGGCACTGGCCAGAGCCTGTGTTCTTAACCACCACCCCAAGCTGCTGATGGCTTTTCTTGAGAATTTTGCAAAATTTGGAGTCTACTCATCAGGGAAATGTAAATCAAAACCACATCTCACACCTCACACCTGTTAGAGTGGCTATGATCAAAAAGATAAGAGATAACAAGTGTTGGCAAGGATATGGGAGAAAGGGAACCCTCCTGCACTGTTGGTGGGAGTGCAAATTGGTGCAGACACTGTGGAAAACAGCATGGAGGTTCCCTCAAAAAAATTAAAAATAGAACTACCATATGATTCATCAATTCCACTTCTGGGAATGTATCCAAAGCAAATGAAATCACTAACTTGAAAAGATATCTGCACCCCCATGTTTACTGCAGCATTATTCACAATAGACACACAAAAGACATGGAAACAACCTAAGTGTCCATCGATGGTCAAATGGATAAAGAAAATGTGTAACACACACACACACACACACACACACACACAGACTGGAATATTACTCAGCCATAAAAAAGAAGGAAATCCTGCCATTTGTGACAACATGGATGGACCTTCAGGGTGTTATGCTCAGTGAAATAAATCAGAGGAAGAAAGACAAATACTGTATGATCTCACTTACGTGTGGACTCTAACAGCAACCAAACTCATAGAAATAGAGAAGAGACTGGTGGCTGCCAGAGGTGGGAGACGGAGGAAATGGGCGAAGGGGATCAAAAGGTACAAACTTCTGGTTATAAACTAAATAAATCCTGGTGATGTAAGGTACAGCATGGCTACTATAGTTAACAGTACTGTACTGCATATTTGAACTTGGCTAAGGAAATAGCTCTTATAAGTTGTCAACATAAGAAAAGAACTGTAACTATGTATAGTGATGGATGGTAACTAGACTTACTGTGATCATTTTGCAATATACACATGTATCAACTCATTATGTTGTACACCTTAAACTAATACTGTGTTTTATGTCAATTATAGCTCAGCAAAACTGGAAAAACAAGTCCTTAGAGGAGGTGGCAGGGCTTGAGGTCAAGGAGATGGCAGGAGCTGAGGTCAGGGAGGCACTGGAGGCCACAAGCAAAGAGCTTAGATTATTCTGAGAACAATGACAAGCCACTGGGGGATCTTAAGCAGGTGCACAACCTAATCCGCTGCACACTCTACAGAGCAGAAAACCAGGTGTTGCCCTCAGGGCGCTTACAGTGTAATCCAGGACCCAGAGAAGGGGTGTCCCCTGTGCAGTGTCCAACACTCATTCCTAGGGGCTGCGCTCAGCACAGTGCCCTGAACACAGCAGGCACTACCCGTCTTTGCTTCCTTCCCAGACCTTCGCTTAAACTCACTGGAACACCATCGATCTGGGGTATTCAGAAAGAAACTTGTAAAAAAAAAAAAAAAAAAAAAACCCGGGTGCAAAAAGCGATGGTGTGAAACACAGCCAAAAAGACATCTCCAAGTCGTCTTCTGGCTTGTCACCGAGTGCCCCCCCCCCGGGGCCGGGTGGGCACAGCAGCATGGCCACACACACCTAAGGGTGCCGGCGTGGCACACACATCACAGACCCATGCTGAGCAGCCAGCGGCGCGCCTGGACACGGATCAACACCTCCACTGAAAGGACTCAGAACACAAAGCTCACCCACTGTCAAGGAAGGAACTCCAAGCCCCTGAGGAAATGCACTGCGGTCTCCCCACGGAGGGATTTCCTCTGAGATAAGAGCCTGCCAGCGACGAAAGAAGGACGACAAAGTGGGCAGGAACACACACCCAGGTAAGGAGGTGAGAGGAGGTGCCCGCGGCAATGAGCCTCGCAGCATGCTGGAAACGCACTCCGTTTAGCTGCTAGCAGCTCTGTGACTCTAAGATAGTTTTCTCTTTTCCTTTTTTTTTTTTTTAAGATTTTATTTATTTGATAAAGCATGAAAGAGAGAGCACGAGTGGCGGCGGGGGGGATGGGCAGATGGAGAAGCAGGCTCCCCACTGAGCCAGGAGCCCGATGCAGAACTCGATCCCAGGACCCTGGGATCATGACCTGAGCGGAAGGCAGTCGCTTAACTGACTGAGCCACACGGGTGCCCCTCTAAGATAGTTTTCAAAGCCTGTTAAACCACACACACACATGTATACACACACAGAACTGAGTGTGGAAACAAGAAAATTAGAAAACTCACACAGAGCATAAGAGACTAAGGAGACAGGACAAAGAAAGGCAATGTGGGATCCTGGGCAGGATCCAGGAGCAGAAAAAGAACCCCCATGGGAAAACTGCCATGAAGTCTAGATGTTGGTGACTATTCACCAGTGTTAATTTCTTCATGTTGACCAACGTTCCTGGTTGTGTAACACGTGAACTTTAGGGGAAGCGGGGTAAAGGGTATAAGGAAATCTCTGTATTATCTTTGCACCTTTTCTGTAAATCTAAAATTATTCCACAATTTAAAATTTAAAAAAAAATGACAAGGGGGAATGGATAAACAGGGAAAGCACAGAGGATTTTTAGGGCATGAAACTATTCTGTATGATATTATGATGGTGACGCAAGTCGTTATATGTTTGTCCAAACCCACAGAATGTATGACACCAAGTATGAGCCATGATGTAAGCTATAGACTTTGGGTGACAATGATGTACGGATTTGGTTCACTGATTGCAACAAATGCTGACAGTGAGGAATGTGGCAGGGGACACGATATGGGAAATCTCTGTAATTTTGGCTCAATTTCTGTGAAGCTAAAACTGCTCTAAAAAATCTATTTCCCACTTCTCTGTTTGAGAAACAACGTGGTCTATGTCTTGTTCAATGGCCCCTGGTGGCCAGACATCGGGGCTCCCGGTCTGGGCTGAAAATGCCTCCCCAGTCTCTGAATCTCAGCCTCCTCAAGAGTGAAATAGGGGCAGCCACCTCTCCTCCTGTTGCCTCACAGCAACGAGTTAATCTGAGAGAAGAACGGAGTTAGCCCAGGTTAAGCCGGAGAGGCCGGAGAGTCCCTCTCCCGCATCCCCCCACACCACTGAGAGGCCCCGCCAGGCTCAGGACCTGGCTGGAGACACCACACCTCTCACTCCAGGCTAGGTTAAGTCCAGGTGTGGGCCTTAAAGCAGCCCTGTCCAAGAGAAATATGGCAGATCACATTTAGCGGTTTTTAATTGTCTTGTTAACAAAAGGAACAGGTGAAATGAATTTAATAGACTTGTTTAGAGCAGTTTTAGCTTCGTGCAAAATTGAGCGCTAAGTACAGAGAGTTCCCATACTCTCTACCCACCCCCCCAAACACACACACTGCCTTCCCCGTTGTCAACATGCCTCACGGGAGGGCACATTTGTGAAACTGGAGAACCCACACTGACACATCACTACCGCCCAGAGCCTCCAGTTTACATGGGGGTTCATTCTCAGGGTTGTACAGTCTGCGTATGAGGACATGTATCCACTATCTATAACCTCCCACTGAACAGCTCTGCTGCCCTAAAAATCCTGTACTCCACCAATTCATCCCTATTTTTTTAAGTTCCTATTAAAAAGCCATATTAAAGTAATAGGTGAGGGGCGCCTGGGTGGCTCCGTTGGCTAAGCATCTGCCTTTGGCTCAGGTCATGATCCCGGGGTCCTGGGATCGAGCCCCACATGGGGCGTCGGGCTCCCTACTCAGCGGGGAATCTGCTTCTCCCTCTGCCCCTCCCCACCGCTTGTGCTCGCTCTCTAATAAATAAATTTTAAAAATTAAAATTAAAAAAATAAAGTAATAGGTGAATTAATTTAACTAAGGATGTAACCCAACATATCCCAGATGCCATCACCTCGACACATGGCCCAGCTGCCCCGCGGACTCATCACCACATGAGGAGAGTGGTGAAGGCAGAGGACTGGTCTGCAGATGGACAGCCAGGCAGGCAAACACTGCTCCCAACTCACCACTTGTCCTGGGGATATCTTCTAATCCCTGCCAAACACCAGCCTGGGAGCTGGTGGGCGCTGGGAGCTCTTAGCACCTCTTGAGAAAGTTCTCTCCCTCTTCACACTTAGGGCTGATACAAGGGCGCTAGGTGCAGCCTCCAGATAAGACAAAGGAGCTGCCTGGAAGGGGGCACCCACTGCATTCTGGGGCCTGTGGTGAGCAGGCTATCCCCGGGGCCCAGCCAGGAGACAGTGGGATCCCGTGCAGGGGAGGCAGCCTCCAGTCCCTGCACCTGCTCACCTCGGCTAAGTTGGGGCAATGGGAGCCACACTCCCTCCTCACTGGGCAGCTGCGGGGGCCAGAAAGCACCTCACGAGAAATGCTAAAGTGCCGAGAAACGTCAGCAGGTGTGGCGGGCGCTCAGGATTTGGGCAGACCGTGCCACATCCCCCTCCCACTGATGTCTCCCCCGAATTCTCTCTGGGCTCCAGTATGCCGCATCTGAAGCTGGAAGGGCTCATGCCAGGCCCCGACAGGACGGTTTACAACAGCCTTGGGTGGTGTTTCTGTTACCAACAGAAGGGCTCTCTCTTTTCAGTTATCTGATCTTTCTGGCACATCCTGAGGCCTGCCTACTTTGGCCGTACTTTTAAGAGGCACAAAAGAACCACAGAATCCAGCGATTATGTGCCCCTGTCATGGCGAGGTTGGAATGCAATTACGAACGAAAAAGCACATTCGTAAGTGTTTGCCGGGAACTTGTCGGGCAGGTACCCTTGGCACTCCCAACTCCAACTTGAGACTGCCACCGGTGGGGGGTGAAAACACCGGGTGGCGGTAACAGACTAGAAACAAGGACAGAAATTGTTGACAATGGCTAATTCTGATGGTAGGAGTACGGGTATTCATTATTCTTTGTTCTCTTCTGTACTATTTCAACTTCTAAATGCAAACATTTCCCCCTAACAGTGGACATAACTTAGAGAACTACTGCTTGCCCTCATTGTTCAGAAAAGTAAACTGAGGCTCAGAGAGAAGAGGGGACTGGTTATAGGCCATGCCGAGGGCCGGGGCCAGGACATACGTGATCCAAGGCCAAATTTGGTGTTTTCTGCTATTCAAGTCCCCTCCCGGCTACACAGAAGTGTGGCCTCTGCATCCCACAGCTCTCCAGGTGGGCTCAGAACACCCTACAGATACATGCTCCTGGAGAGTCAGGCTGGCTCCTTCTGGGGCTGGGCATGGAAGGGCTGGCCACACATAGGCAATTCTGGAATGTTTCTGCTTCCAGGATCTGGCAAGAGATGAATCACCTTCTACAGAGAGGGAGGACGGGTAATTCTTGAGACATAGTTGTTAATCACATTGAGCCAGGCAGACAGAGACAGGGAGCACCAGAGGAGATAAGAGAGGGATGATGGGCAGGAGCACCTCATATCTGGCTAGTGCTGAGACCTCCGGGGACCATTTTTTGATTAAAATAAAAAGTATGGGCACTTGGCTGGTCAGTTGGAAGAGCATGTGACTTGATCTCGGGGTCGTGAGTTTGAGCCCCATGTTGGGTGTAGAGATTACTTAAGTAAATAAATCTTTAAAAATATATATATGGGGGCACCTGGGTGGCTCAGTTGGTTAAGCATGTGCCTTCAGCTCAGGTCATAATCCTGGGATCCTGGGATCGAGCCCTGCGTTGGGCTCCCTGCTTAGTGGGGACTGTGCTTCTCCCTCTCCCTTCCCCTGCTTGTTCTCTCTCTCTCTCAAATAAATAAAATCTTTAAAAAATAAAATAAAATAAATATATATGTGTGCTGGGGGAGTATGATAATCTTATGTGTCAGCTTGACTGGGCCAAGAGGTTACTTGGGCAAACATTATTCTGGGTGTTTCTACAAGGGTATTTTTGGATGAGATTCACATTTAAACCTGTAGACTGAGTAAAGCAGATTGTCCTAATGTCGGTGGGCCTCACCCAATCAGTTGAAGGCCTGAATAGACCAAAAAGGCTGACCCTCCTCCAAGTAAGAAAGAATTTCTCTTGCCTGACCGCCTTTGAATTGGGACACTGGCTTATTCCTGCCTTCAGACTCAAACTGAAACACCAGTTTTTCCTGGGTCTGCAGCCTGCCAGCCTTTTGGATGGCTCTCCAGGGTCTCTAGCTTGCCAACTCACCCTGCAGATCTTGGGCCTTCTGAGCCTCCATAATCACATGGGCCACTTCCTTATACTAAATTTCTTTATATATAATAAAATTATATGCTATCGGTCCTGTTTCTCTAGAGAATCCTTATTAATACAGAGAGAGGGTAGAAGATAACAAAGGGAATTGTCCACCATGTGTTAAACCTAGAGCTGAATACTTCTAACCATCAGATTACTTACCCTCCAGCAGGTCTATCTGGGAAAATGAAACTGAGGCTCAGAGAGGTCTGGCAATTTCCCCAAAGCCACACAGCTGTAAGTGGCAGGGCCAGGGATCACAGCAACAGGTCAGGTATTTCTCCCACTACGTGATGTGTTCCCCAGGGTAGGACACATACAACACCAGACAGGATACACAGATGAACTATTTTTAATGGGCTCTTTATGTATTTCGATTATTATTATTATTCTTTCATTTTAAAGTGTTGTAGGAAAAACAAACACAGCAAACTTGTGCACTCATAAATGTTAATACTGATGACAACGTCAATATCCAAAAAAGTGAGCCATTTTGTAGGAAATAGTAAATTCCAATATAGGCCCTACATAAAAAAAGGCCCACGCCTGACAGTGGCAGGAAGCGTCTGCAGTTTGGCAGTGGGGGGGCTGTGGGTGCAGGGAGAGTGAGGGACGGAGCCTCACCACCCGGCCACACCTTCTCTCTGGTGCTACTGTATCCACTGCCATTTTCCAAGGTTTTCAGAAACACAAGGACAGCATAGCCTTACACAGCAGTGTCAGCAGCTCTGAACACCAGGGAAGTCCCCTCTCTGGTTGGGTCGGTCCCCTGTAAGGGACAGAGGAAAGGGTGAACCGTGCACCGCGTGACACAAAGCTAGCAAGCAGCCGAACACAACCTGGGCAACGGCACATGGGATCCTCAGGAAGGACCGGGGCGGGATGGGGGGAGGGGGGAAGGAGGGGACAGTGCTCGGAGACAGACAAGTACTAACTATGCCTGGGAGGCAGGTCCGCATGTTGGCCTGACAGCTGAGATGCCCAGTGTCACCTGCACCCACGGAAGTCAGGTCCCTGCTACCAGAGCCCAATTCATTTGCATACAAGCATCGTGTTCCACCAAAGAAACAGGTCCTGGCTCGTACAGCTTTTCTGCCGAAGAGCCTTCCTCTGCCCCCCCGCCCCAGTTTAAATTAACTGCCACTCTGCAGAAAGAATTCGTGGTGTGGCAACTTGCACATACGTGGCTCCTCTGTACATCTCAGCTAGCCGTCAGCAGGTCTGCCCACCCTCCCACATACCAGCACTCACCCCCACCCATAGGATGGGTTCCAAGGGCTTCCTCGGGCCCCTGGTGCAGTCTGGTAAGCAGCACTTAGTGATGGTGTCTGCTTGCTGCAAGGGGAAGTCCTAAGATAGTGGTGTGCTGCCACTCACCTGCTGTGTGACCTTAAGCAAACGATTTAACCTCTCTGGGCCTCTGTTTCTTCATCCACACAGTGGAATAAAAATCATTCCTGGCACAAAGGATTGGGGTGGATTAGATGGGACAGAAAATATAAAGCTCTCATCATGGGCCTTGTACATAGTAAGCTCCCAAGTTCAGGAAATAGAAGGAGGTTCCCAAATGAGGGGTCTTTGGTGCGATTCGGACCACAAGAACTTTGCTTTTTAAAGAAAGTTAGACAGGGGCACCTGGTTGGCTCAGTTGGTGGAGTGTGCAGCTCTTGATTTCGGAGTTGTGAGTTTGAGCCCCGTGTTGGGTGTAGAGATTACTTAAAAATGAAATCTTAAAAATAAATGAAGGCAGACAGGCAGGCAGGCAGACAATGCAGGTCCTTCTATATCGTGATCATTTATGCCTCACCCTGTCCATCCCCTTCCCTGAGTGAAGCCTGATCCTAGTCCCTGTTGTCAGGGCACCCATGGCAGCTTCATCATGGGTCCCCGTCCCCAACCCCAACAGCAGATATCCTCAGAACCACAAGCAAAGATTCAGGCCCAAGACAGGGCTGCTGACCCAAGGCCGCAACGCTGGCAAGATCCCAAGCCACTGGACTTGGAGTCTAACCTCTGCTCGGAAGCCCGCCCCTCCCCCCCACCCCCTCCCCCTCGCCCTTGGTCCCAGCTCTGGCACCTCCATCCCTTTCCTGCTGTTGTTCTGGCCACTTCACACACCCTTCTCCAAGCTCTCCTGCTGCACGGCCTTCACGGCTCACCATAAATGGCAACTCTTCCAGGGACCCCTCCCCAAGCCTCCTCCCCCATCTCCTCTCAGCCCCCACAGCCCCAGTGGTCCTCCTTGGGGTCATTCATTCATTCATTCATCGAATCCATATTTACTGGGTCATATGCCATATTCCAGGTACTGGTCTAAGCACCGGGGATACACCAAAGTACAAAATATGCATTAATCCCCACCTTCGTGGAGCTTACATCTCAGTGGGAAACAAGAACAAACAAAACGAGTAAGTGAATATAGGATCTTACACAATAGGGCTATGGACAGACATAAAGCAGGGATGGGAAAGGCAGGATGGTCAGAGGAAGCCTAACAGAGGGGGTGACATATGAACACAGCCTCAGATGTCTCTGAAGGAGAGGCAGATATTGGCTCTTCGAATATCTGGGAGAAGAGCATTCAAGGCAAAAGGATCAGCAAGCCCAAATGGTTCAAGGCAATGGCTCAGCAATGACCCTCTTCCTTGTCCAACTTCCCTCAGAGACAGTGTGAGGACAGAGCCTGTGGCTTGTTCATTTCTTGCCTCCACTGCTGCTAGCACAAGACTCTGGTACATGTTCCTGTAGATGCCCTTTATCAGGTTATAGATTCTCTTCTATTCCTAGGTGCTACAGATTTTTATCATGAATGGGCACTGAATGCTCTGCACCTATGGAGACAATTAATCATATGGCTTTTCTTTGAATTCTATGGATGTGGTGAATTACACTGCTTGTTAATGTTAAACCAACCTTGCATTCCTGGGATTTACCCCAGTGGGTCATGATGACTCATCACCCTTTTTAATATTTTTCTGGGTTTGATTTATTATTTTGTGAAAGAATTTTGTGCTTTTGCCCTGTGGAATTTCTTTTTCTTATAATGTTTTTGTCTGGTTTGCAATCAGTGGAATGCAGGCCTCATAAAAATGACATAGGAAATAACCACTCCTTGTCTCTTTCCTGAAAGAGTTTATAAAAAAAACTTGTACTACTCCTTCTTTTTTTTTTTTTTTTAAGAATTTATTTATTTGACAGAGAGAGACACAGCCTGAGAGGGAACACAAGCAGGGGGAGTGGGAGAGGGAGAAGCAGGCTTCCCGCGGAGCAAGGAGCCCAATATGGGACTTGATCCCAGGACCCTGGGATCATGACCTGAGCCGAAGGCAGAGGCTTAACGATTGAGCCACCCAGGCGCCCTCCTTCCTTAAATTTTTCATAGGATTTACAGACAGGCCATCTGGGCTTGGAATTTTCTTTAGGAGAAGGTTTTTAATTATAAGCTTAATTTCATCAAATGTCCTAAATGGAACGGGAGGCAAGGAGGATGTCATTCCCGTAGGGGGACCTGTGCTGGATTTTGGCTGCCCAGGCTCCATCCGCCTCTTTCAGTAACGGCACCCAGCTTTTCCGTGGGCACTGCCTCTCCTCCGCTCGCAGACCATAAGGCTCCAGAGTGCTCACACTCCTCCGCACACTAGGAGGCAGGTGGCTGCGGTCTGGCCAATCGGCTCTGTGCTCACCTGGCAGGAGAGGGGTTCAGACCCAGGCATGTGCCCAGGTGAGTCAGCCAGAATGGCTGCTGTGTATAGCCTGTGCCCCACTAGACTTGACTCTGGGGGCTGTATGGCTGGACCTGTGACCTTGCTACCCCAGGAGAGCACCTGGCCAAAGCCGAAACACGAGGACCGAGAACCCAGGTCCTGTTGACAATCGCGTAAACCCCTGCAGGACAGAAGCGGGAAACAAATTCCACCGGGGCTTCCAGTTCCGGAAGCCAACGCAACATTCCTTTGTTTTATTTAAACTATTTTGACTTGAGTTTCCTGTTGCATATAGTCAGAAGAGTCTAGACAAAAGAAACACCCCTGACTGAATTCTTTAAGGCTTACTGCTTGATTTCATTCAGACTACTGGTATTTTTTTTTTAAAGCAAAAAACAGACAAAAAACCCCTTGTATTTATTAGGTGCTTATTCTGTCAGGCACAGAGCAAAATGCACCCCAAATGTTTCATTTGCTCCGAATATCCTATTAAAACCCCCATTTGGGGGCGCCTGGGTGGTGGCTCAGTCAGTTGAACATCCAACTCTTGATCTCAGCTCAAGTCTTGATCTCGGGGTCATGAGTTCTCAGGGCCCCACGTTGGGCTCCACATTGGGTGTGGAGCCTACTTAAAAATAAAATAAAACAAAAAACTATCTGATACCTGAGGAGACCTCCACACAGATATTAAGTCACCAGCCCAAGGTCACATTCCTAGAAAAACGGTTCAGTCCAGCCTGGTCCTAGACCCCTGGTCCGGACACTGCCCTACTCCCTTGGGCTGAATGCACAACTATTCAAAACAGGGCCAAAGGCCTCTGGCGCCTACCTGGGGCTGCCCATGGGGAGGGCCTGGGCTCCCAGATTTTGGCAGAACATGGCCTCAACCCTCTCCTGAATCACTACCCCACCTATATCTTTCATACTGCTTTTGAAAAGTGTCATGGGTTTTATGAAACCAACCACTGGCTGAGAAGCGCTGGCATGTTTCTGCGTGCACCCCAGAATCAAGCCGGCTCTGGGGTCAGCGCCCTGGTTTTGAATGTGGCTCTTCCAATCACCGGCTCCTGACCCCTGGCTCCCCATTTGTGCAGTGAGTAGTCATTCTTACCAAAAAGGGTTTCATTTTGTTTTTAGGATTAAGTGGGGAAATAATACAAAGGGATGGGCCAAAAAAAAAAACAAACAAAAAAAAACCCCACAACAACAACTGATTCTGCTATTTTGGTTCCCACTGTCATACACCCCTCTGCAATATGTGAAGCCTCTGGATGTGCATCTCTGGCCCGTGGGGCAGCCGGCAGGACACCTCCTCGTTTGCCCACCTGTCCCCACCTCCAGGCCCCCTTCTGTATGCTGCCCTCCCGGTCCAGTCACAGCCAGGTAAGCCTTGTATCCTTTTCTTATTTTTTCTTTTAAATTGATCCTTCTTTAAAGAAAAAGTACTTTAAAAGGAAACCTTGTATCACTAGCGTAAATGGACAGCCCATATTATTTGCCATACATCTCAGGTAACCATAAAAACAAACATGAATCAAAACAATGTTGCTAGACTCTGGGGGGAGGGGGACACGGTTGCCTGCAAAGGTTCTGGGCCCATCTGCCTGCTCTCAAGAGACAGGCAAATATTCAAAGGTGTTCAGGAAAGAGAATGGTGGTTTCCAGGGGCTGCGGCGGGGAGGCAGAGGGAGAGTTCCTGTCTGACGGGAACAGAGTCTCAGTTGAGGATTACGGACAAGTCCTGGAGTTAGAGGGTGGTGATGGTGGCACAACGGTGAGAATTTGCTTAATGCTACTGAACTGTGTACCTACAAATGATTAAGATGCTAAATTTTACAATATGTGTATCTTACCACAATTAAAAAAAACAACAACAAAAAGGTAAATAGCACATTGGCACCAGAAATAAACTTTTATTTTGAGGAACTCTAAAGGACCGACAGTGGATTTTGAAAGGGTAAATCTTTCCCATTCCCAATGTGACACGGGGCCCGCTCACACACCATGTGTCGGGCGCGTTAGCGCCCTGCTGCCGTGGGGGGAGCCATTCCCCACTCCTCAGAACACAGGCACGGGAGCTGGGCAGGGGAACCCAAGGACGTGGGAGGGCCAGGCCAGAAAGCGCGAGTCCAGAAAGGAGAAGTGAGAGATGTACTAAGAGCAGGGGTGGGTGGGGCAGAGGAAAGCACAGCCCCCCACCATCTACCTGCAGGCTCTAGCCCCTCTGCGGCAGAGGCAGGGCCTGCAGGGAGGAAGCCACCCAGAGGGGCTGGCAGAGCAGACCGCAAAGGAAGCAAGAAGAAAACAACCCAGTACCAGGTTTACTCAAGTCAACACACACTTCCTGGCACCGCCCTCCACGGCTCGTTGAAGAGAATTGAGCAAGTCCCCACCAGCCCTGCAGGAACCAGAACTACGGGTAGCCCTTGAGGCGGATGCAGAGCAGAGAGCAAGGCCCTGAGAACCAACTGGTCCCAGGCTACCACGGCCCAAGTCCTGACCCTGGCAAGCCCCTCCCTGTCTCCTAACCACAGCCCACGGGTTCCACATGGCCGGCCCCTGCCAAGCTCTCTAACCTCACACTTCCCCTCACCAGACATGCCTTCTCTGTGCTCTGCCAGCCAGTGTGGCCCCTCCTCAGGGCCTTTGCACTTGCTGCTCCCTCCGGCTGTACCCGCTTAGGTCCCAGGTCAGCTTCAGGGAGGGCATGCCACACGAAATGTAGCCATTCCTTTTATCTTAGTCGGTTATTTAACTCTCCCAACCAGCTCCAGGCTCCAGGGAAGCAGGCCGCCATCTTCTTCACTATCCCATGACCCAGGACCAGGAACGTGCCTGGATCAGTTCTAAGTCACAAATATTCATCACCTGGTAAGTGGACCCCCAGCCCTCATGGGTGAAATCTGTATTGCTGATCACAGTGCTTGCCCCCACCCCCAACCCCGCCACGGGTGTTTGGGCAGGATGGTTCTTCACAGTGAGAACTGGTGGGCCTCTGGCCGAATGAAACCCACTTTTTGGGTTAAGCTTTCACACCGTAAATTTTTTATTTTAATGTTAGTGCCTGATTCTCCAGTTTCCCCTGGGTTCTCCTGCCTCCTCACCTGTCCAGCTACCCACATGTGACCAGCCTCCGTCCTGCAGGCTGAGTGGGAGCTCAGCAGAAGGCAGCCGGGCTGGATAACTTTCCAGCTCAGCTCAGTGTGTAGAGTGGGCTTTGGAAGAGCCAGAGGAAACCCTCTCCCTCACCCTTTCTCTCCCACTTTCCCCAGGCTGCAATGGGACCAGCTGCTTCCTTCCGCGGGGGGCGGGCAGAGAGGCCCCCGGAGGTGCTGCTGGCCTTGGACCTCGCACCACTACAGGTCAGCAAGGACAGAGGGACTGTTGGCTCTTTCATGCCCACGGATTCCCGAGGGGGAGTGGAGGTGCGTGGGACACAACACACACCAAGGACAAGTTCCACTGTGTGGGGACCCATGCAGCCGGAAGGGCTCCCATTTGCCTCCCCAAGAATCCTCATACCCGTGGCTGAGAAGGGCACCCTGCTTCAGGACCAAGCCTGGCAGACACACCAGGCAGCTCCAGAGTGCCCCGGGGGAGACTTTCCAGAACAGGAAAGGGGGAGAATTCTGGGCACAGCGGTTTAGTGGGGGCCATGGGATGCCGTTTACCAGGCTGATGCGCCTCCCCTCAGCAGGGGGCAGCGCGGCAGCTCATGGTGTATGAATAGAACCTTGTCCAGTCAGCCTGGACAAGGCCCCTGCCAAGATGCGCCACACCAGGACTGGGGACCCGTGACAGCCTCCTGCCTGGATCCCTGGGACCTCACAGCCTCCCGCCATCCAGCCCCCCAGCCTGGGTCAGCTTGTAGCTGCTCCCACTGGCAGAGCCCGGAGCCCAGACTGTGGGGATGGCTCAGGATGGGGTCCCTGGAGCGTGGTGAAGCGGGGAGGACTGCAGATCTGGAACTAGATCCACCTGGGGCTGAAATCCACCTTGCATTTTGGAAAACAAGCAAAAGACAGTGCAGCCTGGAATCTTTGAATGGAGAAAAGCCAAGCACGTCTAGCCTCGCCTCAGTTGCAGGCTAATGGACTAAGAAATTGCAAACCTGGCCAGGCTGGCCAGCATCTGACCCTGCTTCATCAGCTTACTGGAAGGAGTGAGTGACACAAGCAATCATGCTTTCAAAAGGCTGTGGCTCTCTCTGTCCTTGTTCAGTGCCCTACCCCAAGTGGCCCCCTGGGTGTCAAAAAAAAAAAAAATGCTGCCACTGCCCAGCATCACGGGAAGGTGTCATACTGCATGTCGCCAGTCTGGGCAAAGATCCACACTCAAAGCTCCAAGTTCCGTTCCTACTGAATGACTATCACTTTCGTACCATTGTAAAGTTGAAAAATTTAAGTGGAGCCATCGTTAGTCGGGGGCCACCTGTATTTATGCGACATCACATAGAGCCCTTCCTTCTCTGAGGCTCAGAGGACAATGTGGGCAGTTTACACTACGTGATCTCTAGGGCTCCTAGGGCCCGAAAACTGTTCCATTATTTGATGCCATAAAATCAAGAAACAGGAAAAGTTAACTTAG